>NC_091390.1:2304774-2319774 GCF_038502225.1 Cherax quadricarinatus
TGGCTGCCTTGTTTGCAAGATTTACAACATGGTTCTTCATGGTTAGTTTGGAGTCAAATTTCACCCACCCCAAGGATATCAACTTCTTCTCCAGGTGCCAACATCCTCCCATTCATCCTTACTACTGCACCAGCATTACCATCATGGTGCCTAGAGACGATCATCATTTGCGTTTTCTCAGGTGCAAATGTTACTTGCCATCTATTTCCCAAGCTGATATAGCTCTCAGCTGGTGATTGATGTAGCTTAGAGCAGCTGGCATTCTCTTGGATAAGTGAATGTCTGTACAGTCGTCTGCATATGCATGTGATTCTGGGATGAGATGAAGAAGGTCGTTGAAGTAGACATTCCATAACAGTGGACCCAGCACACTCCCCTTGTGGAACGCTTGCCCCAATAGGATGCCTTGCTGATTCCTGTTCCATTGAGGACTACACTAGAGATCTACCATGAAGGTAATCACTGAGGAGACATAGCGTAGAGCCTGCAATTCCCAGTGTTGAAGTTTTGCTAAGAGGCCCTGGTGCCACACTCCGGTCGAAAGCGCCAGCAATGTCCAGTGCTATCACACAGCTGACTTTGGATTCATCCAGTGACTGGTGCCACTTAGTGGAGAGGTTTAACAAAGATCAGCAGCAGAGTACACTTTCCTAAAGCCATATTGACGATCACAAAGTAGTGAGTGATAGTCAAAAACTCAGTCATTTGTCTTGAGATTATTGTCTCAAGGATCTTACCAGTGATTGACAGGAGTAACACTGGTCTGTAGTTGCTGATTTCTGCTCTGCTCTTCTTTTTTGTGAACAGGGACTACATTTGCCTCTTTCCATAGAGAGGGCCATTTACACTGTACTAGGCAGTGCTGAAAGATGCTAGTTAGAGGTGCTGCTAGCTGGTCTGCACATCTTCTCAGCAATCTTGGGCTCAATTCTTGTCTGGGCCCACAGCCTTTTCTTGGTCAAGTGATTTAAGAAGGAAATGCACCTCCTCCTGTCTTATTGTCACCCCTGACAGTTTTGACACAGTTCTTGCAGCTAGCCAAGGAGGGTCCCTTGCTGGATCAGGAACTTGCATTTTGGCAGCAAAGTGTTCAGCAAAGAGGTCCGCTTTCTCTTGACTACTAGTAGAGGTGGTCCCATCCTGTCGATTTAGAGGTGGAATAAGTTCATCAGGCAGATAACCTTGTCTGTCCTTGACCAGGGACCACCAGGTTTTGGAGCCTACCCTACCTGATGCTAACTTTCTTTAGTGTCCAACTCCCATTTAGCAATGGCCCACTTTTGAACATCACCCATATGCCTACAGGCTTGCATGTGCAAGTTCCTGTTATAGGTGGTAGGATGTCTCTTATACCTTCTGCCATGCTTTGTACTTAGCAGTAGCAGCCTCTCTACAACGAAAGCCAAACCAAGGCTGATCTGTAGGCTTTGTCACATATTGCCGGTGAGGAATGTGTTCTGTTGCAGATTAAGGATGTGTCCAGTGAAGGCTTTCACTTAGGTTGTCAACATCCCCTGGAGGAGAGCATTCCAGTCGGTGGTGGCAAGCTCCAGAGCAAAGGGCTGGCCAATTACCTCTTTCCCATGCCAGGTTGTGTGTGGACTCTCACCCTCGTTCTGTTGGGATCTTAAGTGTGGTAAAACAGCCTTGTGGTCAGACGATCCAACGTAGCCTGAGGGGTTGACAAGTGACTATGCCTTCTGCCAGATCACTCACTACTGGGTCAAGGAGGAGCCAGAGATATGAGTAGGGAAATCAACAAAGTTTCTCATGTCAAACACTGCAGAGAAGGTCATCAAAGTCCCTCTGTATAAGGTGCTGGTTGAGGTCACCAACAATTATAATATGTTGACAGTTGTGTTGTAACAGAAGGGAGTCAATATTTTCCATTAGGAAGTTGATAGGGTCTGCATGTTGCCACTGAGGTCTGTACATTGCACATGCTAGTACAGAGGTACTAGTGTTTATACAGAGCTTGAAGAACATCATTTCAAGATGTGTAGGGGTGGCAACATCTATGTGCTGGGCATGAACACTTTTAGAGAAGCACACAGCAACACCACCTCCTTGCCCTTGCCTGTCTCTTCTCATCCATGAGGTGTAGCCAGCAATTCTTGCAAAATTTTCTGGAGTCCTGTCATCCAAAAATGTCTCCAAAAATGTCTCTCTCTCCCTCTCTCTCTCCCTCTCTCTCTCCCTCTCTCTCTCTCTCTCTCTCTCTCTCTCCCTCTCTCTCTCTCTCTCTCCCTCTCTCTCTCTCTCTCTCTCTCTCTCTCTCTCTCTCTCTCTCTCTCTCTCTCTCCAGGAATATAACACTCTTTCACGAGGGAAATTTAAGAAGCCAGTTCAGTCCTAGGTCTTGCTGGGGACCACTACTGGGTCTTTTTTGGGACTACCGGGATTTTTGGGACCTCTACTGGGGTCTTTTTTGGACTAGTGGGACCTCTTTTGGGGATATAATGAGTTTTGGGGACGACTACTGATAGTGTTCTGAAGACTACAGTTTTTGGGACCACTACCGGGGTAATTTTTGGGACTATTGGGTTTTTTGGACTAATGATTTTTTTGTGGAACATTACTGGGGTCTTTTTGGTGACTACTGAATTTTTGGGACCACTACTGTGGTCTTTTCGGGACTACTGGTTGTATTGGGACCACTGTTTAAGGGAGGGGGACTACTGGTTTATTGGGACCACTGTTTAAGGGAGGGGAACTACTGGTTTATTGGGACCACTGTTTAAGGGAGGGGGACTACTGGTTTATTGGGACCACTGTTTAAGGGAGGGGGACTACTGGTTTATTGGGACCACTGTTTAAGGGAGGGGGACTACTGGTTTATTGGGACCACTGTTTAAGGGAGGGGGACTACTGGTTTATTGGGACCACTGTTTAAGGGAGGGGGACTACTGGTTTATTGGGACCACTGTTTAAGGGAGGGGGACTACTGGTTTATTGGGACCACTGTTTAAGGGAGGGGGACTACTGGTTTATTGGGACCACTGTTTAAGGGAGGGGGACTACTGGTTTATTGGGACCACTGTTTATGGGAGGGGGGACTACTGGTTTATTGGGACCACTGTTTAAGGGAGGGGGACTACTGGTTTATTGGGACCACTGTTTAAGGGAGGGGGACTACTGGTTTATTGGGACCACTGTTTAAGGGAGGGGGACTACTGGTTTATTGGGACCACTACTGGTTTATTGGAGGATATCTAGTGGTTTTAGGGGACCACTGCTCTTGGTCTTTCTCGGACCACTAGTGGTGGTCTTTTTGGGACCTCTACTGGTGCTTTCTTTGGGACTATTAGGGCATTTGGGACCACTACTAGGATATCTTTGGGATCACTGCTGGTGGTCTTGGGACCACTATTTGTGGTCTTTTGGGACCATTGGTGGTCTTTTCGGGACCACTGGTGGTCTTTCCGGGGCTACTACTGGTGGTCTTCTTGGGACCACTACTGGTGGTCTTTTTGGGGCCACTACTGGTCTTTTGGGACCACTACTGGTGGTCTTGGGACCACTACTGGTGGTCTTTTTGGGACCACTACTGTTGGTCTTTTGGGACCACTACTGGTCTTTTTGGGACCACTACTGGTCTTTTTGGGACCACTACTGGTCTTGAGACCACTAAGGGTCTTTTTAGGACCACTACTGGTCTTTTTGGGACCACTACTGGTGGTCTTTTTGGGACCACTGGTGGTCTTGAGGCCACTAATGGTAGTCTTTTTGGGATCACTACGGGTCTTTTTGGGACCACTACTGGTGGTCTTTTTGGGGCTACTACTGGTCTTTTTGGGACCACTGGTGGTCTTGAGACCACTAATGGTAGTCTTTTTGGGACCACTACTGGTGGTCTTTTTGTGACCCACTACTGGTCTTTTTTGGGTCCCACTACTGGTCTTTTTTGGGACCACTACTGGTTGTCTTTTTGGGACCACTACTGGTGGTCTTTTTGGGATCCACTACTGGTCTTTTTTGGGACCCACTACTGGTCTTTTATGGGACCACTACTGGTTGTCTTTTTGGGACCACTACTGGTGGTCTTTTCGGGACCACTACTGGTTGTCTTTTTGGGACCACTACTGGTGGTCTTTTTGGGACCACTACTGGTGGTCTTTTTGGCACTACTACTGGTTTTCTTGGGACCACTGGTAATCTTTTTGGGACCACTGGTGGTCTTTTAGGTGCCACTGGTGGTCTTGGGACAACTAATTTTGGTCTTTTTTGGGACCACTACTGGTGGTCTTTTTGTGACCCGCTACTGGTCTTTTTTGGGACCACTACTGGTCTTTTTTGGGACCACTACTAGTCTTTTTAGGACCACTACTGGTCTTTTTGGGACCACTACTGGTTGTCTTTTTGGGACCACTACTGGTGGTCTTTTCGGGACCACTACTGGTTGTCTTTCTGGGACCACTACTGGTGGTCTTTTTGAGACCACTACTGGTGGTCTTTCTGGGACCACTACTGGTGTTCTTTATGGGACCACTACTGATCTTTTCGGGACCACTACTGGTCTTTCTAGGACCACTACTGGTCTTTTTGGGACCATTGCTGATTTTTTGGGACCACTACTCGTCGCTTGGGACCACTCCTGGTCTTCTTTGGGACCACTCCTGGTGGTCTTTTTTGGGACCACTCCTGGTGGTCTTTTTTGGGACCACTCATGGTGGTCTTTTTCGAGATCACTACTAGTGAGTCATAAAAGACCTAACGAGTCCTTCAAGACCTCGTGGCGAGTCCTTCAAGACCTTCTAGTGAGTCCTAAAAGAAATAGCGAGTCCTTTAAGACCTTCTAGTGAGTCCTAAAAGAAATAGCGAGTCCTTCAAGACCTTATGACATGTCACTTGACATGTGTCACTTGACATGTGTCATCTCTTGCCCTCAAGATTTCCCACATGATTAAGAAAATCCTAGATTACATGAGATATTACGAAATCCCTTTAAATTCCCCTATTTTATCACTACAGTAATTATATACACACACACACACATATATATATATATATATATATATATATATATATATATATATATATATATATATATATATATATATATATATATGACGTAAGTTTTAATTGCTTGTATTGTGTGTACAGGAGAGGGGTAACTAACGCAACTTTGATCCACCGGGTCCCAAACAGCACCTTAATCATCGGAAAAGCTCGTTAACTGCCTCTTTATTGTTGCAATCAGGACAGTAATGGACAACCTCTCATGTCCCTTGACAGTTATGTTCCCCATCACTTCGATTTATACATATATTTTTGTGCAAATTTGCCTCTGTTGAACCATGCAGTAGAAGCTACATTGGTTTGATTTATTTGTGGAGTGTGAAGTTATGAGGGTCAGTGATGCTCTGTTAGTGGATTTATAACTATGGATGCTGCGTGTTAGGTGTAATGATCGCTTGTGTCATCCTGTGTGTCAGACGCTTGGCTGTGTCATCCTGTGTGTCAGACGCTTGGCTGTGTCATCCTGTGTGTCAGACGCTTGGCTGTGTCATCCTGTGTGTCAGACGCTTGGCTGTGTCATCCTGTGTGTCAGACGCTTGGCTGTGTCATCCTGTGTGTCAGACGCTTGGCTGTGTCATCCTGTGTGTCAGAACGTATCTGACACTGTGTGTGTGTGTGTGTGTGTGTGTGTGTGTGTGTGTGTGTGTGTGTGTGTGTGTGTGTGTGTGTGTGTGTGTGTGTGTATTATCGTAACCACGAACGAGTGGTATTGATCAATAACAACACTGCGACTAGCCAAGGACTCGAACCAATGGTGTTTTGGCCCACCTCATGGTACACGAAAATTATATGACGCTATAACCCACAGGGCCACCAAATCCTACAAGAACCAAGCATCCAGCCAAGCTAGGTGTGTTACCCTGGTCGGAGGACATACGGTGGTGTGGATGCCTCTTAGCTAATTTCATTTTACTCCCCGCTTGTTGTATTAGCCCAACAATAATATATATATATATATATATATATATATATATATATATATATATATATATATATATATATATATATATATATATATATATATATATATATATATATATGTCGCAGGATCTAATACCGGCAGGCTGCCGGTATTAGATCCTACGACACATTCTCTAAGTCTTATTGTTTGACCAAGTGTGGGTTCCAAACAGGTGCTGCATACTCCAGTATGGACCTGACGTACACGGTGTACAGAGTCTTGAACGATTCCTTACTGAGGTATCGGAACGCTATTCTCAGGTTTGCCAGGCGCCCATATGCTGCAGCAGTTATCTGGTTGATGTGTGCCTCAGGAGATGTGTGGCTCAGGAGATGTGCGCCTCAGGAGATGTGTGCCTCAGGAGATGTGTGCCTTAGGAGATGTGCGCCTCAGGAGATGTGCGCCTCAGGAGATGTGCGCCTCAAGAGATGTGTGCCTCAGAAGATGTGTGGCTCAGGAGATGTGTGCCTCAGAAGATGTGTGGCTCAGGAGATGTGCGCCTCAGAAGATGTGTGCCTCAGGAGATGTGCGCCTCAGGAGATGTGTGCCTCAGGAGATGTGTGCCTCAGGAGATGTGCGTCTCGGGAGATGTGTGCCTCAGGAGATGTGCGCCTCAGGAGATGTGTGCCTCAGGAGATGTGTGCCTCAGGAGATGTGCGCCTCAGGAGATGTGCGTCTCAGGAGATGTGTGCCTCAGGAGATGTGCGCCTCAGGAGATGTGTGCCTCAGGAGATGTGTGCCTCAGGAGATGTGCGTCTCGGGAGATGTGCGTCTCAGGAGATGTGCGTCTCAGGAGATGTGTGCCTCAGGAGATGTGTGCCTCAGGAGATGTGTGCCTCAGGAGATGTGCGTCTCGGGAGATGTGCGTCTCAGGAGATGTGCGTCTCAGGAGATGTGCGTCTCAGGAGATGTGCGTCTCAGGAGATGTGCGTCTCAGGAGATGTGCGCCTCAGGAGATGTGTGCCTCAGGAGATGTGCGTCTCAGGAGATGTGCGTCTCAGGAGATGTGCGTCTCAGGAGATGTGCGTCTCAGGAGATGTGCGTCTCAGGAGATGTGCGTCTCAGGAGATGTGCGTCTCAGGAGATGTGCGTCTCAGGAGATATGCGTCTCAGATGTGCTCGGTGTTATACTCTTACCAGTTCTCATCATGTCAAGACTGACATGTCAGGTAGGCCTGTCAAGACTGACATGTCAGGTAGTTATGTCAAGACTGACATGTCAGGTAGTTATGTCAAGACTGACATGTCAGGTAGTTATGTCAAGACTGACATGTCAGGTAGTCATGTCAAGACTGACATGTCAGGTAGTCATGTCAAGACTGACATGTCAGGTAGTCATGTCAAGACTGACATGTCAGGTAGTCATGTCAAGACTGACATGTCAGGTAGTCATGTCAAGACTGACATGTCAGGTAAAGGCTTTCTAAATCTAATTACGTTCACATATTAATATTTTTTACAGTTAGGTAGTAGTAATAGATGGCAGGAGTGGCAGTGAGCCAGCAGGTGTGGCAGAGAGCCAGCAGTTGTGGCAAGAAGTCAGCAGGTGTTTTAGAGAGCCAGCAGGTGTGGTAGGAAGCCAGGCAGGTGTGGCAGGGAGCCAATAGATGTGATAGGAAGCCAGGCAGGTGTGGCATTGAGCCAGGCAAGTCTGGTAAGGGGTCAGCAGGTTTGGAAGGGAGCCTAACAGGTAGGGCAGGGAGCCAGCAGGTGTGGTAGAAAAGCAGCAGGTGTGGTAGAGAGGCAGCAGGTGTGGCAGGGAGCCAGTCAGGTGTGATAGGAAGCCAGCAAGTGTGGCAGGGAGCCAGGCAGGTGTAGCAGGGAGTCAGCAGGTGTTGTAGGAAGCCAGGCAGGTGTTGTAGGAAGCCAGGCAGGTGTGGCAGGGGGTCAACAAGTGTGGCAGGGAGCCAGGCAGGTGTGGTAGGAAGGTAGCAGGTGTGGTAGGAAGTCAGCAGGTGTGGCAGGAAGCAAGGCAGGTGTGGCATGGAGCCTGGCAGGCGTGGCATTGAGCCAGGCAGGCTTGGCAGGGAGCCAGGCAGGCTTGGCAGGGAGCCAGGCAGGCTTGGCAGGGAGCCAGGCAGGTGTGGCAGGGAGCCAGGCAGATATGGCGTGGAGCCAGGCAGGTGTGGCAGGAAGCCAGGCAGGCTTGGCAGGGAGCCAGGCAGGTGTGGCAGGGAGCCAGGCAGATATGGCGTGGAGCCAGGCAGGTGTGGCAGGAAGCCAGGTAGGTGTGGCACGGAGCCAGGCAGATGTGGCAGGGAGCCAAGCAGGTGTAGCAGGGAGCCAGACAGGTGTAGCAGGGAGCCAGACAGGTGTAGCAGGGAGCCAAACAGGTGTAGCAGGGAGCCAGACAGGTGTGGCAGGGAGCCAGACAGGTGTGGCAGGGAGCCAGACAGGTGTAGCAGGGAGCCAGACAGGTGTAGCAGGGAGCCAGACAGGTGTAGCAGGGAGCCAGACAGGTGTAGCAGGGAGCCAGACAGGTGTAGCAGGGAGCCAGACAGGTGTGTCGTCACCCAGGTGGCTCCACAGTGGTACCTGATAATATTAATCACGTAATAGGAACCAGCAGTAGCTACATAATTAAGCACCCAACCAGCCTACTGACAGCTCACATCTAGGCTGGAAAATATCAAGAATTCTGATAGGCCCATGTACAAGGTCACTTTCCTAATGATCAGAGTCTACTATCGTGTACATTCTACCATGTACAGTGTTCCAATGTACGTACATGTGTACACTCCACAGTACCAACTTCTCCTTTGTGTTTACACTCTCACCTGTTCACCCAATTGAATTATAACCATAATTTGTAAAGGGGTTGAGGGGTAAGCCAGTGGAAGGCGTCGATCAGATGACCAAACGTTCCAGCTGTGGTCAACTAAGACCAGCATCAGGAAACACTTGCCCTGTTACCTGACCTGACCTATTCAAATTGCCTATTCTACGTTAATTTGCATGACTCCGTTAACAGAAACGGAAGCTGGATTACCGTTTCTCGGTGCTGTGATCAACAGGGTAGAAGGCAACGTTAGGGTAACAGTCTGTTTTGACACGATAATAGAAGAAATTCTGTCACCGTTATTCAGTCAGTGCCTTGCCAGAAGCCGTCTGAAATCACAGCCACGATAACCCAGGGTAGGGAGTGTTAGCCAGCCAGGATAACCCAGTGTAGGGAGTGTTAGTCAGCCAGGATAACCCAGTGTAGGGAGTGTTAGTCAGCCAGGATAACCCAGGGTAGGGAGTGCTAGCCAGCCAGGATAACCCAGTGTAGGGAGTGTTAGTCAGCCAAGATAACCCAGGGTAGGTACTGTTAGCCAGCCAGGATAACCCAGGGTAGGGAGTGTTAGCCAGCCAGGATAACCCAGGGTAGGTAGTGTTAGCCAGCGAGGATAACCCAAGGTAGGGAGTGTTAGCCAGCCAGGATAACCCAGGGTAGGGAGTGTTAGCCAGCCAGGATAACCCAGGGTAGGGAGTGTTAGCCAGCCAGGATAACCCAGGGTAGGGAGTGTTAGCCAGCCAGGATAACCCAGGGTAGGGAGTGTTAGCCACACAGGATAACCCAGGATAGGGAGTGTTAGCCAGCCAGGATAACCCAGGGTAGGTAGTGTTAGCCAGCCAGGATAACCCAGGGTAGGGAGTGTTAGCCAGCCAGGATAACCCAGGGTAGGGAGTGTTAGCCAGCCAGGATAACCCAGGGTAGGGAGGGTTAGCCACCCAGGATAACCCAGGGTAGGGAGTGTTAGCCAGCCAGGATAACCCAGGGTAGGGAGTGTTAGCCAGCCAGGATAACCCAGGGTAGGGAGTGTTAGCCAGCCAGGATAACCCAGGGTAGGGAGTGTTAGCCACCCAGGATAACCCAGGGTAGGGAGTGTTAGCCAGCCAGGATAACCCAGGGTAGGGAGTGTTAGCCAGCCAGGATAACCCAGGGTAGGGAGTGTTAGCCAGCCAGGATAACCCAGGGTAGGGAGTGTTAGCCAGCCAGGATAACCCAGGGTAGGGAGTGTTAGCCAGCCAGGATAACCCAGGGTAGGGAGTGTTAGCCACCCAGGATAGCCCAGGGTAGGGAGTGTTAGCCAGCCAGGATAACCCAGGGTAGGGAGTGTTAGCCAGCCAGGATAACCCAGGGTAGGGAGTGTTAGCCACCCAGAATAACCCAGGGTAGGGAGTGTTAGCCACCCAGGATAACCCAGGGTAGGGAGTGTTAGCCACCCAGGATAACCCAGGGTAGGGAGTGTTAGCCACCCAGAATAACCCAGGGTAGGGAGTGTTAGCCAGCCAGGATAACCCAGGGTAGGGAGTGTTAGCCAGCCAGGATAACCCAGGGTAGGGAGTGTTAGCCACCCAGGATAACCCAGGGTAGGGAGTGTTAGCCAGCCAGGATAACCCAGGGTAGGGAGTGTTAGCCACCCAGGATAACCCAGGGTAGGGAGGGTTAGCCACCCAGAATAACCCAGGGTAGGGAGTGTTAGCCACCCAGGATAACCCAGGGTAGGGAGTGTTAGCCACCCAGGATAACCTAGGGTAGGGAGTGTTAGCCAGCCAGGATAACACAGGGTAGGGAGTGTTAGCCACCCAGGATAACCCAGGGTAGGGAGTGTTAGCCACCCAGGATAACCCAGGGTAGGGAGTGTTAGCCAGCCAGGATAACCCAGGGTAGGGAGTGTTAGCCACCCAGGATAACCCAGGGTAGGGAGTGTTAGCCAGCCAGTATAACCCAGGGTAGGGAGTGTTAGCCACCCAGGATAACCCAGGGTAGGGAGTGTTAGCCAGCCAGGATAACCCAGGGTAGGGAGTGTTAGCCAGCCAGGATAACCCGAGAAAATCACTGCAATATCCATGATTCTCTCTCATTACCACTGTGGTCCTTCAAACTTGTCCCCCAGGATGCCACCCACACCAGTCCACTAACACGTGATCTTATTTCAGACGAAGCCACACGAGGATTGTAATCATTACCTCTAGATCTCTCACACTCTCTTGCGTCGTCAGGAGCTATGTGCAAGACAGCAATATATATATATATATATATATATATATATATATATATATATATATATATATATATATATATATATATATATATATATATATATATATATAAAGGATAATGAAACTAGTTTATATTGCTAAAATATTAAATGTTTATTGCAGGAATTTGGATAAAGCTAGATTTATCTTAAGTAAAGAAGCGTGCAAGTGTTAGCTATAGTGGATGCTGCATCTCTGTGACCAGCACTGTGGCAACTACCTTGCTTGTATGGACCGGCGTCTGGGATGAAGGTGGTCTGGGGATCCTACTGTAGGAGACTGGGGAGTTAGTCCCCTGGGGGAGACTCGGGGGGGGAGGGAGACGAAGTGGGGGGGAGAATAAGAGACAGAGAGAAATTAGAAAGTGAGAAAGTGAGAGAGAAAGAAAAAAATCTAGTTTTTGTAGGCTAAAAAAAGGGTGTAGTTGGAAAGAGGATCTTGATCCGAGGAACTGGATTCCAGAATACCCCAAAGGTTTTATGTAACCCATACGAGCTTAGAGCTTACCTTTGTAAATAGCTTGAGAGGCCTACAAGGCCTATCCAGCTATTTACAAAGGTAGGTCTACCAGTTGAAACTAGGCCTACCCAGCTATTTACAAGGCCTTGTAGGCCTGCCAGGTAGACCTACAGGGCCTGCTCAACTATTTAGGCCTAGGCCTACCAGGTAACCTACAAAGCCTCTCCAGCTATTTAGGTCTTGTAGGCCTACAAGGTAGACCTACAATCCCTACCCAACTAGGTTTTGTAGGCCTTCAAGGTAGACCTACAAGGCGTACCCAGCTATTAACAAGGCCTTGTAGGCCTACCAGGTAGATCTACAAGGCCTACCCAACTATTTAGGCTTCGTAGGCCTACCAGGTAGACCTACAAGACCTTCATGGTGACAAAGGTGCCAGAAACACTATGTAAATTCATAAAACAAATGCGCAACACTGGGCGTCTTTATTGATGAATATTAATGAATAATGATGAATATTGGTGAATACTGATGAATATTAATGAATAATGATGAATATTGGTGAATATTGATGAATATTTGTGAATATTGGTGAATATTGGTGAATATTGGTGAATATTGGTGAATATTGATGATTATTGGTGAATATTGATGAATATTGATGAATATTGGTGAATATTGGTGAATATTGGTGAATATTGGTGAATATTGGTGAATATTGGTGAATATTGATGATTATTGGTGAATATTGATGAATATTGATGAATAATGATGAATGTTGATGAATATTTAATGATGAATATTGATGTTTCTTTACTGATGTTTCTTTACTGATGAATCTTTATTGTTGAATCTTCACTGGTGAATATTGATGAATTTTAATGAATATTGATGAATCGTTATTCATGAATTTTGATTAATATTGATGATTATTGATGAATCTCGAAGCTTTATTGATGGAAACTCCAGATGATGAGTCATCCCTTTATTGATCTGATGAGGTGGCCATCCTGAGTGAAACGTTTCGCTCACCAGTTTGACTCAGGACGAGTTTGAAGCGATCAGTCCCCTCAGTCTGGAGTCAGTCCCTCAGTTTATCAAAACTGAGGGACTGATTACCTGATCTTCAACTGTGTTGGACTGAGGAAGCCACTGGTACTATTATCTAATTCATCTCCCTGTCGAGATGAGCAAATATTTTAATTACTGGGTTTGAGAATGACCTGCCTAGTATGGGCCAGTAGGCCTTCTGCAGTGCTCCTCCTTGTATTCTCTTAACCATATGTTATTATCTTAGTTTTTGCACGTGGTCTTACTCGTCCTTGCAAAGGGGTCCTAGGAAAGGGGTGCTAGCAAAGGGCTCCTAGCAAAGGGGTGCTTCGGAAGGGGTCCTAGGAAACGGGTCCTAGGGAAGGGGTCCTAGGAAAGGAATTCTTGGAAAGGGGTGCTAGCAAAGAGGTCCTAGGAAAGGGGTGCTAGCAAAGGGGTCCTAGGAAAGGGGTGCTAGCAAAGGGGTGCTTGGAAAGGGGTCCTAGGAAACAGGTCTTAGGGAAGGGGTTCTAGGAAAGGGATCCTAACGAAGGGGTGCTAGAAAAGGAGTCCTAGCAAAGGGGTGCATGGAAAGGGGTCCTAGGAAACGGGTCCTAGGGAAGGGGTCCTAGGAAAGGAATCCTTGGAAAGGGGTGCAGGAAAGGGATCCTAGCAAAGGGGTGCTAGCAAAGGGGTGCTAGCAAAGGAGTCCTAGCAAAGGGGTGTTTGGAAAGGGGTCCTAGGAACAGGTCCTAGGGAAGGGGTCCTAGGAAAGGAATCCTTGGAAACGGGTGCTAGCAAAGGGATCCTAGGAAAGGGATCCTAGGGAAGGGGTCCTAGGAAAGGAATCCTTGGAAAGGGATCCTAGGGAAGGGGTCCTAGGAAAGGAATCCTTGGAAAGGGGTGCTAGCAAAGAGATCCTAGCAAAGGGGTGCTAGCAAAGGGGTCCTAGGAAAGGGATCCTAGGGAAGGGGTCCTAGGAAAGGAATCCTTGGAAAGGGGTGCTAGCAAAGGGATCCTAGGAAAGGGATCCTAGCAAAGGGGTGCTAGCAAAGGGGTGCTAGCAAAGGGATCCTAGGAAAGGGATCCTAGCAAAGGGGTGCTAGCAAAGGGGTGCTAGCAAAGGGATCCTAGGAAAGGGATCCTAGCAAAGGGGTGCTAGCAAAGGGGTGCTAGCAAAGGGATCCTAGGAAAGGGATCCTAGCAAAGGGGTGCTAGCAAAGGGATCCTAGGAAAGGGGTGCTAGCAAAGGGGTGCTAGCAAAGGGGTGCTAGCAAAGGGATCCTAGGAAAGGGATCCTAGCAAAGGGGTGCTAGCAAAGGGGTGCTAGCAAAGGGGTGCTAGCAAAGGGGTCCTAGCAAAGGGGTCCCAGCAAAGGGTAGTTCCACAGTTTGCAACTGGTCAGAAGATGCAAATTTAAACAGAGAGAGCCAAGTGTGGTACCTTGTATACCTAAATGTAATTATTGCTTACTGGCGGCAGTTTACCATTTTTACCAATACTTTTTAGCCGTGCCGAGAAGAATCTATGGAGAACTGTGTTGCAGATATTGCAGATGTTGCAACAACCCTCCTAGCCAAGTTACAGTACGAGTACAATACAGGAAGAGTACTAAGTCTGACTCTGTACCTTAGTTACACTTGGCTCCCTTATATTAAGTAATATATAATCTCAGCCGTACCTTGGCTAGTTGCAGTTAAACTTGCTAGTTGCAACTAGGCTTGCTTGTTGTTTCTAGGCTTACTAGTTGTAACTAGGCTTGTTGCAGCTAGGCTTTCTAGTTGCAGTTAAACTTGCTAGTTGCAACTAGGCTTGCTTGTTGCAACTAGACTTTCTAGTTGCAGTTAAACCTGCTAGTTGCAACTAGGCTTGCTTGTTGCAACTAGACTTTCTAGTTGCAGTTAAACTTGCTTGTTGCAACTAGGCTTTCTAATTGCAGTTAAACTTGCTAGTTGCAACTACACTTGCTAGTTGTACCTAGACTTGCTAGCCGTACCTAGGCTTTCTAGGTGCAGCTAGACTTGCTAGCCGTACCTAGGCTTTCTAGCTGTACCTAGACTTGCTAGCCGTACCTAGGCTTTCTAGGTGCAGCTAGGCTTGCTAGTTGCTAGTTTTAAATGAGCTAGCTAGCTAGCATCCTCCTTTGCCAGTCAATCCTCTCCAGGTTCTCCAGAGAGAGAGAAACGCCACAAGTCTGTGTTGCAAGGCAATCCCTTGACGTTGACTAAGGGCTCTTGATCCGAGGAACTGGAGCTGCCCCCTCGCCTTCCTCGGATCAAACCTGAGTTATGCCCTACCCCACTCATGCCCTTACGGGCTTAGCGTTTCCTTATACGTGCCTTAAAGATGTGCCCTGTGTATCTTACTGCCTCACTCTCTAAAAAACCTGGCAGTGTATACCACAGTGTATACCACAGTGTATACCACAGTGTATACCACAGTGTATGCCACAGTGTATACCACAGTGTATGCCACAGTGTATGCCACAGTGTATACCACAGTGT
>NC_091390.1:2324774-2359774 GCF_038502225.1 Cherax quadricarinatus
GCTGGAACAGTCAGCTGTGTCAGCTGGAACAGTCAGCTGTGTCAGCTAGATCAGTCAGCTGTGTCAGCTAGCAGTGTTTCACTTTGCATAACTGATAAATATGCAGAAGATACAGGAGACTTTCACATGTGCAGTGAACCCCAGGTGTGTGGATCCCCAGGTGTGTGGATCCCCAGGTGTGTGGATCCCCAGGTGTGTGGATCCCCAGGTGTGTGGATCCCCAGGTGTGTGGATTCCCAGGTGTGTGGATTCTCAGGTGTGTGGATCCCCAGGTGTGTGGATTCTCAGGTGTGTGAATCCCCAGGTGTGTGGATCCCCAGGTGTGTGGATCCCCAGGTGTGTGGATCCCCAGGTGTGTGGATTCTCAGGTGTGTGGTTCCCCAGGTGTGTGGATTCTCAGGTGTGTGGATCCCAATGTGTGTGGATCCCAATGTGTGTGGATCCCCAGGTGTGTGGATCCCCAGGGGTGTGGGTTCTCACGTGTGTGGATTCTCAGGTGTGTGGATCCCCAGGTGTGTGGATCCCCAAGTGTGTGGATCCCCAGATGTGTGGATTCTCAGGTGTGTGGATTCTCAGGTGTGTGGAACCCCAGGTGTGTGGATTCTCTGGTGTGTGGATCCCCAGGGGTGTGGATCCCCAGGTGTGTGGATCCCCAGGTGTGTGGATCCCTAGGTGTGTGGATTCTCAGTTGTGTGGATTCTCAGTTGTGTGGATCCCCAGGTGTGTGGGTCCCCAGGTGTGTGGATCCCCAGGTGTGTGGATCCCCAGGTGTGTGGATTCCCAGGTGTGTGGATTCTCAGGTGTGTGGATCCCCAGGTGTGTGGATCCCCAGGTGTGTGGATCCCCAGGTGTGTGGATCCTCAGGCGTGTGGATCCTCAGGCGTGTGGATCCCCAGGTGTGTGGATTCCCAGGTGTGTGGATTCCCAGGTACGTGGATTCTCAGGTGTGTGGATCCCCAGGCGTGTGGATCCCCAGGTGTGTGGATTCTCAGGTGTGTGGATTCTCGGGGTGTGTGGATTCCCAGGTATGTGGATTCTCAGGTGTGTGGATCCCCAGGCGTGTGGATCCCCAGGTGTGTGGATTCTTAGGTGTGTGGATCCCCACGTACGTGAATTCCCAGGTGTGTGGATTTTCAGGTGTGTGGATCCCCAGGTGTGTGTGAGGCCCAGGTGTGTGTGAGCCCCAGGTGTGTGGATCCCCAGGTGTGTGGATCCCCAGGTGTGTGAATTCCCAGGTGTGTGGATTCCCCGGTGTGTGGATCCCCAGGTGTGTGGATCCACAGGTGTGTGGATTCTCAGGTGTGTGGATCGCCACGTATGTGGATTCCCAGGTGTGTGGATCCCCAGGTGTGTGAATCCCCAGGTGTGTGAATCCCCTGGTGTGTGGTTTTACAGGTGTGTGGATTCTCAGGTGTGTGGATCCCCAGGTGTTTGGATTCCCAGGTGTGTGGATCCCCAGGTGTGTGAATCCCCAGGTGTGTGGATTCCCAGGTGTGTGGATTCTCAGGTGTGTGGATTCTCAGATGTGTGGATCCCCAGGTGTGTGGATCCCCAGGCGTGTGGATCCCCAGGTGTGTGGATCCCCAGGTGTGTGGATCCCCAGGTGTGTGGATCCCCAGGTGTGTGGATTCCCAGGTGTGTGATCCCCAGGTGTGTGGATCCCCAGGTGTGTGGATCCCCAGGTGTGTGGATCCCCAGGTGTGTGGATCCCCAAGTGTGTGGATTCCCAGGTGTGTGGATCCCCAGGTGTGTGGGTCCCCAGGCGTGTGGATCCCCAGGTGTGTGGGTCCCCAGGCGTGTGGATCCCCAGGTGTGTGGATCCCCAGGTGTGTGGATCCCCAGGTGTGTGGATCCCTAGGTGTGCGGATCCCTAGGTGTGTGGATCCCCAGGTATGTGGATCCCCAGGTATGTGGATCCCCAGGTATGTGGATCCCCAGGTGTGCGGATCCCCAGGTGTGCGGATACCCAGGCGTGTGGATCCCCAGGTGTGCGGATCCCCAGGTGTGTGGATCCCCAGGTGTGTGGATCCCCAGGTGTGCGGATCCCCAGGTGTGTGGATCCCCAGGTGTGTGGATCCCTAGGTGTGTGGATCCCCAGGTGTGCGGATACCCAGGCGTGTGGATCCCCAGTTGTGCGGATACCCAGGCGTGTGGATCCCCAGGTGTGTGGATCCCCAGGTATGTGGATCCCCAGGTGTGTGGGTCCCCAGGCGTGTGGATCCCCAGGTGTGTGGATCCCCAGGCGTGTGGATCCCCAGGTATGTGGATCCCCAGGTGTGTGGATCCCCAGGTATGTGGATCCCCAGGTGTGTGGGTCCCCAGGTGTGCGGATCCCCAGGTGTGTGGATCCCCAGGTATGTGGATCCCCAGGTGTGCGGATCCCCAGGTGTGTGGATCCCCAGGTGTGTGGATCCCCAGGTATGTGGATCCCCAGGTGTGCGGATCCCTAGGTGTGTGGATCCCCAGGTGTGCGGATACCCAGGCGTGTGGATCCCCAGGTGTGCGGATACCCAGGCGTGTGGATCCCCAGGTGTGTGGATCCCCAGGTATGTGGATCCCCAGGTGTGTGGATCCCCAGGCGTGTGGATCCCCAGGTGTGTGGATCCCCAGGCGTGTGGATCCCCAGGTCTGTGGATCCCCAGGTGTGTGGATCCCCAGGCGTGTGGATCCCCCGGGATGTGGATCCCCAGGCGTGTGGATCCCCAGGTGTGTGGGTCCCCAGGCGTGTGGATCCCCAGGTGTGTGGATCCCCAGGTGTGTGGATCCCCAGGTGTGTGGATCCCCAGGTGTGTGGATCCCCAGGTGTGTGGATCCCCAGGTGTGCGGATACCAAGGCGTGTGGATCCCCAGGTGTGCGGATACCCAGGCGTGTGGATCCCCAGGTGTGCGGATCCCCAGGTGTGTGGATCCCCAGGTGTGTGGATCCCCAGGTGTGTGGATCCCCAGGTATGTGGATCCCCAGGTGTGTGGATCCCCAGGCGTGTGGATCCCCAGGTGTGTGGATCCCCAGGTGTGTGGATCCCCAGGTGTGTGGATCCCCAGGTATGTGGATCCCCAGGTGTGTGGATCCCCAGGTGTGTGGATCCCCAGGTGTGTGGATCCCCAGGCGTGTGGATCCCCAGGTGTGTGGATCCTCAGGTATGTGGATCCCCAGGTGTGTGGATCCCTAGGTGTGTGGATCCCCAGGTACATTCCCACATTTACAACCTATTCAATTTACACTTGTATGTGTTCCTCTGTTATTTAACCTTTGTAATTTAAATACTTTCCATTTTATTATATAGGGTTTCAAAACCGCCCTGTGTGTTATTGAAACCCACAGTTATATTTGGGGAATTCTTCTGTAATTGGGACCTGTAATTATCTCGGCTGGATGGATTAGTAAGCCGGAAGAAGCCTGGGTTATATGACCCTCAGGTATTATGTGACACCTGTGTTAACACCTGTGTTAAGAACCAGACATCAGTCAGTTAACACCTGCATCATTTAACACCTGGATCAATCAACACCTACATCAATCAACACCTACATCAATCAACACCTGCATCAATCAACACCTGCATCAATCAACACCTGAATCAATCAACACCTGAGTCAATCAACACCTTAATCAATCAACACCTGAGTCAATCAACACCTGCATCAATCAACACCTGCATCAATCAACACCTGCATCAATCAACACCTGCATCAATCAACACCTGCATCAATCAACACCTGAATCAATCAACACCTGAATCAATCAACACCTGAGTCAATCAACACCTTAATCAATCAACACCTGAGTCAATCAACACCTGCATCAATCAACACCTGCATCAATCAACACCTGGATCAATCAACACCTGGATCAATCAACACCTGCATCAATCAACACCTGCATCAATCAACACCTGCATCAATCAACACCTGCATCAATCAACACCTGCATCAATCAACACCTGCATCAATCAACACCTGCATCAATCAACACCTGAGTCAATCAACACCTTCATCAATCAACACCTGCATCAATCAACACCTGCATCAATCAACACCTGCATCAATCAACACCTGCATCAATCAACACCTGCATCAATCAACACCTGCATCAATCAACACCTGCATCAATCAACACCTGCATCAATCAACACCTGCATCAATCAACACCTGCATCAATCAACACCTGCATCAATCAACACCTGCATCAATCAACACCTGCATCAATCAACACCTGCATCAATCAACACCTGCATCAATCAACACCTGCATCAATCAACACCTGCATCAATCAACACCTGCATCAATCAACACCTGCATCAATCAACACCTGCATCAATCAACACCTGCATCAATCAACACCTGCATCAATCAACACCTGCATCAATCAACACCTGCATCAATCAACACCTGCATCAATCAACACCTGCATCAATCAACACCTGCATCAATCAACACCTGCATCAATCAACACCTGCATCAATCAACACCTGCATCAATCAACACCTGCATCAATCAACACCTGCATCAACAGATATATTCACACTTCTAACAAAACATCAACTCATCAATAAAGCTTAAAATAATTAGCATAATTGACAACTAACACCTCATAATTAGTACATAAATGATAGTCTCTCGTTACTCACGAAATTCAATAAATTTCGTATCTACTCACTTACGATTCACTGCAAAATGTATAAATTTTCTGTAGTTTATTCTGCATAATAAATTCTTTGCATAATTTTTGCATATCACAAATTTTGTGGAGATGGAAAAAATAAGAGAATTTTTTTTAGAGTGAAAGGAGGGTTTTTCGAGTTTTTTTTTTTGAGATTAATTCTTGAGAAAGGTATATGAAAAGTTGATGCTAAGGAAAATAGATATTAGTGCTCGTTATTCGACGTTACCAAGACAAAGGCCTCGTTAGCTAACCATCCCATCGTTAGAAACAACATACCATGGGTGGGGTTAGAACCCGCGATCAGAGAGTCATACAACACCAAACCGACGCGTTAGCCACTGGATCAGTTAGCCACTGGATCAGTTAGCCACTGGATCAGTTAGCCACTGGATCAGTTAGCCACTGGATCAGTTAGCCACTGGATCAGGTAGCCACTGGATCAGTTAGCCACTGGATCAGTTAGCCACTGGATCAGGTAGCCACTGGATCAGGTAGCCACTGGATCAGTTAGCCACTGGATCAGTTAGCCACTGGATCAGTTAGCCACTGGATCAGTTAGCCACTGGGCCAGTTAGCCAATGGGTCAGTTAGCCACTGGATCAGGTAGCCACTGGGTCAGTTAGCCACTGGATCAGGTAGCCACTGGGTCAGTTAGCCACTGGATCAGGTAGCCAATGGATCAGGTAGCCAATGGATCAGTTAGCCACTGGATCAGTTAGCCACTGGGCCAGTTAGCAACTGGATCAGGAAGCCACTGGGTCTGTTAGTCACTGGATCAGTTAGCCACTGGATCAGTTAGCCACTGGGTCTGTTAGCCACTGAGTCTGTTAGCCACTGGATCAGTTAGCCACTGGGCCAGTTAGCAACTGGATCAGGAAGCCACTGGGTCTGTTAGTCACTGGATCAGTTAGCCACTGGATCAGTTAGCCACTGGGTCTGTTAGCCACTGGGCCAGTTAGCCACTGGATCAGTTAGCCACTGGGCCAGTTAGCCACTGGGCCAGTTAGCCACTGGGCCAGTTAGCCACTGGGCCAGTTAGCCACTGGGCCAGCTAGCCACTGGGCCAGCTAGCCACTGGGCCAGCTAGCCACTGGGCCAGCTAGCCACTGGGCCAGTTAGCCACTGGGCCAGCTAGCCACTGGGCCAGCTAGCCACTGGGCCAGCTAGCCACTGGGCCAGCTAGCCACTGCTCCTGCTAGCTTCAATAAGATTCACGCAACTAGGCATATCTGTACACCATAGGAAGGTTAGCATAGGCCACCACTTTGACCACAAATGCAAGTTTTTACAGGCGAATCTCCCGCTAGCAAGACCGTGACGAACTCAGGCTCAAGTCCCCTCAAAGCCGTCAATATGGTGTAGAAATATACCAAGTTGGACGAATCTTATTGTGGCCAGCTGGTCCAGTGGCTAGCTGGTCCAGTGGCTAGCTGGTCCAGTGGCTAGCTGGTCCAGTGGCTAACGCGACGGTCTGGAGTTTTGAGAGACTCTGACCGCGGGTTCTATCCCCACCCGTGATATGGTTTGTTTACAATCGTGTCATTACGGTTTCGTGAGTCACTCCCATCGTTAATTGCCATTAGCTAACAACTCTGGGAGAGTCTAAGTACTTTTCCAACCCTCAGGAGGTTACGATCCCATTTCAATCCGTCGAGAAAAGATTTAGAGTCGCGTTGCTAACGCCTGTTTCATGGGGTTGGATTCCCCTTTTACATGTGTCAATATAGGCTTTGAATCTGTGTTAAATCTAAATTCCAAGCCTATTTAAGACACTGCTTTTGGAATAAAGGATTTAGATCACCTCAGAAAGAGTTACGATTCTACATAAGCAGAGGTAAGACTGACTTCATAGACACAAAGGTTTCCCATTCTCCACCTTATCTAGGATACAATTTTCGCCTCTAAACGCACGTTTTATCCAGCACCCTATTAACCCAACAGTGTGTGTGTTCTCAGCTGGTTTCGCCCGCTGGTTTCGCCCGCTACTGACTACGTCTGGAAACGAATGGCTGAGGTGGAGAGAGAGTCGATATGCAGAGAGGAATTTAAGTGTGACTAAAGCTTATTCCTGATTTTTGATGTTATACCACGTAAAGAAGAAAGAAGAGAAAGAAGCTTGTCAGTTTTGATGCTACAGCCCCTAAAGAAGAGAAAAAAGAGGTGTAAAAGAGAGGATAAACAGATAAAGAAAGAGAGGTGTTGGCAGCCTCAGCTTAAAGACTGATAATATACATAAAGAAGTGAAAGAATTAAGAAGAAAACGCCTTTACGTGGTAAACAGCATCTTTCAGGTTCATCTCTGCTGACAGACTCCATCTTACCCACCCACAGCAGTCGACGAGAAGGTAAGGAACACCTAAGTCGCTCCTACATGGAAAGCATTGAAATTAGCAGCTTCCAGATATGTCTGGCGAATGTTGAGATCAGTGTTACATAACCCGCACATACAGGAGCTTACGACGACGTTTCGGTCCCACTTTGACCATTTATGAAGTCACACTGACAGAAAAGAGTGAGGGATAGGGATGGGATGAAGAGAGGAAGAATAAGAACACAAGGAAGGAACACTGAGGCAGGCCTACTGACCCATGCAAAGCAGGTCATAATAAGTAGTAGTAGTAGTAGTAGTAGTAGTAGTAGTAGTAGTAGTAATAATAGTAATAGTGATAGGGTGAAAAATCTATATGAACACCTATGGGGTACAAAAACATAGCTAGTTGAGTGAATGTTATTGTAGCCAACCGGTCAAGTGGTTAACGCACTGTCCTGTGAATTATCGGACTTACCATGGGTACACCTCCCACTCGTTCCCTGAATTACGAATGCTAGGAATATTGGGTGAATGCTTAGATCAATGTGTTCCGGACACTAACTTGGGATTAGAAACTATTTAAACCAAAGGTTCTGTAACGTAATTCCTAGTAATGGCAGGTAGGACTAGATTAGGATAGATAAAATTAAGATAGGATCTGATAGGTTAGGTTAGAATAGGTTAGGTTAGGTTAGAATGGGTTAGGTTAGAATAGGTTAGGTTAGGTTAGAATGGGTTAGGCTAGGTTAGAATAGGTTAGGTTAGGTTAGAATGGGTTAGGCTAGGTTAGAATAGGTTAGGTTAGGTTAGAATGGGTTAGGTTAGGTTAGAATAGGTTACGTTAGAATAGGTTAGGTTAGAATGGGTTAGGTTAGAATAGGTTAGGTTAGAATGGGTTAGGCTGGGTTAGAATAGGTTAGGTTAGAATGGGTTAGGTTAGAATGGGTTGGGTTAGGTTCGGAGAGGTTAGGTTAGGTTAGAATGGGTTAGGCTAGGTTAGAATAGGATAGGTTAGGTTAGGTTAGATTATTAAAAAACAAAATACTGCCGACAAGGGGAAATGAGTACAAATACATAACTTAAGACGTATTTACAGAAGACTTCTCAATGTTAAGATTAGGTCTCAGGGGCGAAACGTGCTCAGTAAGTCCAAGTATGCATTCACCACCATTTTCCTTATCAGTAAATGAGTAAGACACATGTGCCACAGTCAGGTATCTTTATTTCCGTCATGTTTCGCTCAACCCATGTATGCGAAACGTCTCGCCTAGATATCTAACTATTGCACATGTCATCAGCTAATCTGTATTGTACACTATTATCGTAAATTGATAATTTTCTTCACTATTTTTCAATAGCTTTCCAGTGGGTCGCGAATCGCTAGGTGCACCTTTGTGTGAATCACAAAGTCGTGTGATTTTTTAAGAAATCCCCTATTAAATCCGATTAATGCTAGTGTAGTGGATTTGTATCCTGCAATTGATTGGCATGCAACTATACTAGATATCGCTACTAAGTTGCTTAGATGTAAAATAGATAACTTATGCAGTAATATAACCCTCTACGGAAGCTACAATGGTGCCAATGGTACGGCAGAGAAAGCGTCTCAAATGCTACTTAGTGTGAATAAAGGGGTAATATTTACAAAGGTACAGAATAACCACAGGGGGGGGAGTAGAATGATAGCCTTTCCACACCCCCCTGTGGTTCCTTTGTATCTTGTATCGCTTGTTAGCGATATTTGCATAATTTACAAAGGTGTTTCTCCTTAGTCCTGTGTACGGGAATTTGTTTAAATTCTCTCTCTCTCTCTCTCTCTCTCTCTCTCTCTCTCTCTCTCTCTCTCTCTCTCTCTCTCTCTCTTTTGTTTCCCTCTTTTGACAGGTGTGAGAACTGGTTCTACATGTGTAACCTCTGGAAATGCCAACGATATCCGTATAAAATTTGTTATGGGCAGTATTTTGTCCAGAGGTGCGAAGATATGTACATTTGGAAAAGAGGTGCCAAACAAGGTCGAAGGAGAAACATAGTCAGCTTGATCAGTTAGACACATGTGCGAAACGTGAGTATCTTTACTGTCAGAACGTTTCGCCACGCAGCGGCTTCATCAGTCCAAAACATCGACTCCAGGCTATGGGACTGATTACTCCCACAATCTTCAGTTCGTCACTATCCCCCTCCGTATTGAACCGTTGAAGCTACTTATGGGCGAAATGTTCCTCAGTAAAGATACCCAGGTGTTGCACATGTGTCTGTACCAACTTTTCGGTTCTCTGAACCATATATCGACATATCTGACACGTATTTCAATTCCGCTTAAAATTCAATTTTTGAAAAAACCCGAAAGAATTGATTCTGAAGCCAAAATTCTTTGGTTTTTATTAATAAAAATCCCACGCCATAAAAATTATGTACACTATCAATATATATATATAATATATATATATATTTAGTTTAGCAATAGAGAAAAAATCTCAGCTAGAAGCTATCCTAGTCAGCTATCGTAAACAAGCGTCCAGCTAAAGGCCTTAAGCAAGCAAAGAAGTATTGAACTCTTTAAACAGGCTATTCGATACCTCAAACGATTATGTAATGTAATCCCCTTGCTGCCCCTATCCCTCCCTCCCTTCCAAATCCCTATTGATGCTTACAGGAATCGCCAACTTACATAGCGTCATCAATAGGGCCCGTATCTGCTAACAGAAATCACCAAATTGAATAGGGAATACGATCCTTTTTGATGACACTAACATAAATCGATCCCTATTGACGGCGATTACATAAATCACCAAACTGGATAACGTAAACGGTATGTAATCGCCCGTAGTTACAACGAAAACACATTTCGCTTCTCTTGCGTCACGAAGACTTGAACACATAGTTGAGAACCGTTGACTTTGAGGCTTGGGTAATAAGAACGTGTCGCCCGTTAAGGGATTTACCCATCGTTTCGCCAGGCAAAGGGGTGTATCCGTTGTTTTGCCCACCAAGGGGATGTATCAACCCGTCGTTTTGCCCACCAAGGGGATGTATCAACTCGTCGTTTTGCCCACCAAGGGGCTGTATCAACCCGTCGTTTTGCCCACCAAGGGGATGTACTAATCCGTCGTTTTCCTCACCAATGGATTGATGAAATCCCTGGTGGGCCAAATGTTGGCCTGACAAAGACCTTGATGGGCGAAATGCCTCCTTAATAACCTAATTACTTTTACATGCCAGAATTGTGACCTTGGTGAGAAGTTGGCGAAGACAGATGGAGATGGCGAAACAGAGGTCCCTGGAGGTCACCTGAAGGTCATCAGGTCACCTGAAGGTCATCAGTTTACCTGGAGGTCATCAGGTTACCTGGAGGTCATCAGGCCACCTGGTCACCTGGAGGTCACCTGAAGGTCATCAGGTCACCTGGAGGTCATCAGGTCACCTGGAGGTCACCAGGTCACATGGGTTAAAAGTAAGTCGTCAGGTTCTCCAGGACCACTGGAACCAGAGGACCACTGGGATCACTGAGACAACAGGACCACTGGGGTCATAGGACCACTGGGACCATAGGATCACTTGGACCAGAGGACCACTGAACCATAGGACCACTGGGACCAAAGGACCACTCGGGCCATAGAATCACTGGAACCACTGGATCACTAGAACCACTAGGACCACAGGGGCCACAGAACCACTGGACCTATAAGACCACTGGAACCACAGGACCACTGGAACCACAGGACCACTTTAACCACTTGGTCATTAGAACCACTGCGACCACAGGACCACTTGGACCACAGGACCACTGGGATCATAGAACCACTGGGACCACAGGACCACTGGGACCCTGAATCCTAAGATCAGTCATTTCATGGGAAGCGTTAAAACCGTAGGAGTCATATAGCACCTGGTATGCACTGGTTATCTGGTATACCATAGTTATCCCTAACCCCCTGTAATACTCTAGTTATCCTTTACATCCTGCTATACCCCAGATATCCCTCAACACCCCTTGGAATACCCCATCTTAATCCCATCCTACCCTAAAACCTTCCCACCCTATTCCCCTCCCATCCTAATCCCATCCTACCTAAAATCCCAACCCACTCACCCAAAATCTGTAATTTGTTAAGATTCAATATGTTAAATGAAGATCCCTAAACAAATGAAGCTTTTTGGGTTCAACTTTGGTGAGACGTCTCAAAAATCATCTCAAAAATCATGTCAGAGAAAAAATCATCTCAGAAAAACTCATCTCAAAGAAAACATACTGACATCTATCAATTTTCCCTTCAAGAGTAACAGCTTGATGCTGAAGGGGTCTTGATCCAAAGAACCTGAGTTATTCTTCCCTCCTTCAGATCAAACCTAACATCCTCCCATTTACCAGGCGCTGTATGACCCCTTTAAGGCTTCAGTAATTGTAAATTGATTACCTAATCTCATTTGGAATATTGGTGAGATGCTGTCTAGGAATTCCTGTGGTTGACTGTAACTCGATCTTAATTGAAAAGAAGAAGAAGAACATGAACGGAACAATGGTATTGCTAAGAGATAACAGATTTGTAGAGTAGATACAGAGAGAGAGAGTGAGTTTAAACGAATAAATGGGAAAGAGAGATACCAGAGGACTTGGAAATCCTCACCAATTGTATCCGCTGAGAAGAATTATCTACTATAAAAAGAGAGAGAGAGAGAGGGAGAGAGAGAGAATGTGAGCAAGGAGCACACCAAGGAGGTCCTCAACATCCTCCTTACATACAACCATGTCAAAGGAAACGCAAAACATTCAATTTACCTCGTATAAAAATAACGACTCTAGATCACAACTTATGAAGGAGATTCTAGATTTATTAGTTTCTAGTTTTAGCTTACTACTTCTAGTTATGATGCGGTAACAATATACGTATTGCTATGCTTATTGCTTAAATATATTAATGTGGTTACTGCTAATCATCGTTCTGAGAGATTTCGACCCTAATGCCTTGTCCCTTCATGGAGGGAGGGAGGAGGAGGTGCTGCCACTGAAGGACTCTTGATCTAAGGAACTGGAGGTAGCTTCCCTTTTCTCCTCTCATCAAACTTGATTGGCCTCTCGTTCCTCAGGCGCTGTTTTACCCTTACGGCTGTACCGCTCCCCCATTAAAGTACCATGAACATTACAAGCTAGTGCCTATTGTAACCTCTTTATAGTTGTATTTAATACAAATTGTGTGATAATCGAAATACGAAATACAGCTGTTGTTTATACAAAGTCACTTGTTTACAAAGTCACTCGTTTACAAAGTCACTCGTTTACAAAGTCACTTTTTTACAATGTGTTCAAAAAATAATTAATCTAAAAAGCAACTGCTAGCAAAGTAACTTACAAAGTAATCAGCTTACAAAGTCATTTTACAGCAGCTTGGGAGTCTTCGGAAACGTGCATTTGTAAACGATGATCAAGAAAGTTCATATGTCTGAAGGTGACGGACATTCATGGGAGAGTGAAAAAAAAATGTGTAACTTTCCCGAACATGACCCACAGACGTGCTCACATCAACCTTTGTAGAGCTCTCCAGAGGCTCTGTTCGGCTTGGATTTCCAGAAGTTTAATTAGGCTTTCCAAGGATTCCTTTGGTTTTCCAGAGGCTCTGCTCGGCTTGGATTTCCAGAGGCTTTGCAGTTGTTCCAGAAGTTTAATTAGGTTTTCCAAGGATTCCTTTGGCTTTCCAGAGGCTCTGTTCGGCTTGGATTTCCAGAGGCTTTGCAGTTGTTCCAGAAGTTTAATTAGGTTTTCCAAGGATTCCTTTGGCTTTCCAGAGGCTCTGTTCGGCTTGGATTTCCAGAGGCTTTGCAGTTGTTCCAGAAGTTTAATTAGGTTTTCCAAGGATTCCTTTGGCTTTCCAGAGGCTCTGTTCGGCTTGGATTTCCAGAAGTTTAATTAGGCTTTCCAAGGATTCCTTTGGCTTTCCAGAGGCTCTGTTCGGCTTGGATTTCCAGAGGCTTTGCAGTTGTTCCAGAAGTTTAATTAGGCTTTCCAAGGATTCCTTTGGCTTTCCAGAGGCTCTTTTCAGCTTGGATTTCCAGAGGCTTTGCAGTTGTTCCAGAAGTTTAATTAGGCTTTCCAAGGATTCCTATGGGTTTCCAGAGGGTTCGGCTTTTCACTGGTTTAGCTAGGCCTTTTTAAGGTTCCTTTGGGTTTCCAAAGATTAGGCTTCCCATGGGTTCCTTTGGGTCTCCAGAGATTGACTTAGGGTTTGCAAGGGTTCCTTTGGGTCTTCAGAGGCTTCCATTCCAGCCTTGTGAGCACTGGATAACTGAGAGTACTGGAGCACTGTGAGTACTGGAGCATTGTGAGTACTGGAACACCCGATGAGTATTAACACTGAGTAACGGAGCAGTTTATGAGTACTGGGAAAATCGTGAGTACTGGAAAAGCCGTGAGTACTGGAAAACCGTGAGTACTGGAAAACCCGTGAATACTGAAAAACCCGTGTGTACTGGAGCACCGTGAGTACTGGAAAACCCGTGTGTACTGGAGTGCCGTGAGTATTGAAATACCGTTAGTACTGGAGTACCGTGAGTGCTGGAGCACCGTGAGAACTGGAGCACCGTGAGAACTGGAGCACCGTGAGAACTGGAGGACTGCAAGCACTGTTCTGTGAGTCAGCTCAGGAAATACACTTGTGTTTCTCGTCAAGAATTCATTATTAAAGACCATTTTTAGGCCTAATTAGGCCTCAACTTCCTGTTTCTGTTGAATAGCATTGTCTATAATTTACAGAGAATTAAAATACGACATTTTTACTGTTTTGTTGGTGTTTGATCCTACGCAGTCAGAGATTCGAACCCCATATAAAATGGGCCTTGAATTAGTTTGATCTGTGAATTTGTTTTTTCCGAAGATTTTTTGCACTAAGTGGAAAGGGAATTCCCAGAATTATTTTGTGAGTATTAAGAAGGCAAATGCCTAGAGACAGCTTTAGGAAGATAGCCATGTATGTGTCAGGACACGTTTCATTAAGATGTTTCGGTCCTGGGACGATGTTTTGATTGTTAACAAGGTCCACATGCCCGAAAAGTCTTTGGTGTATTTCAAGTGAAGGCATCCACGTCCGTTTCCCTCGTTTTTCTGTCTACGAAAAGCCGGTAATGTAGACGACGTAGTAGGTTTCTTGGTCTACAAGACGGTGACAAGACGCGTGATTCACTTCGCAAAAGATAATGGCTTCAGTTGCAGCCGAGAGAAGCTGGTGATTGAAGAATTGAATTGAGTTAAGATTTTGGTGGGTGTCATGTAAACAAATCCGGCCCTGGTGAAACAAATCTGGCCCTGAATAAACTAATCCAGCCCTGGTTAAACTAATCCAGCCCTGGTTAAGCTAATCCGGCCCTGGTTAAGCTAATCCGGCCCTGGTGAAACCAATCCGGCCCTAGATAAACTAATTCGACCTTGGTCGGTCTGGTTCCACCCAGCTGGTTCCTCATCTCTCATATTCAACACTCATCTAAATATTTTTGATGTTAACCACTAGGTGGCATATGGCCCTAATCATGTGATAGATAGAGTTTAAACCTAGCAGGCTAAATAGTTTGCTTTGGCTGTATAATTTCCAGTTATTACTTTTTAGAAATTGATGTAGGAATACCAGCCATTGCTATCTCTACATTTTCAGGGTTCGTTTATCGTTAATTTTGATCTCGTAGAAAGTAGATCACATGGTGAAAAAGAAGACACGTTGTAGAACAAGTATATACTGGGACGTTTCGCTCTTCACGAAGTGTTTTCGGGGCAAAACGTTGTCCCAAACTTGTTATACAACTTCTTATTTTCTCCATTAAGATGAGAAACTTGCTACTTTGTTGTGGGATTATAGGGCCACAGAATACCTTATGCCGTATTGAATCCTAAATACCTTGCTAATACAAGATTAAACAGACCATAGAAATCCACGGTGTCGTTCGTTATGTCTTTAAGACCACGGGGATCAGGTCGTTACCATGACTTCCGTACTATACAATGCCACATAAAAATCACAGATCACAATATTGAATAATAGTATAAATTTTACAGGAGCAAAATAAAGCACTTGTTTTTTTCGCTGTTAAATTTTAGTGCACCTTCTGGAAGATCTGCTAAACTACCTGTCAGGTTACCTGACCTTATTGCCAAGTCTTAATTCAGGTCACAGATCCACGTGTGAGTTAGCGGGTATGGCCACTTTAAGGTTTATAGATTGCGTATTCGTGGCCATACCTCGGCCCACCGTGGGTTGAAGTTGTGGCCACTTAGGTCCACAGTAGGTACAATTGGATGGCCACACACAAGTTCATAGGTGTGGTTGGCCTGGTTCAGGGACCCGGGGAAGTGCAAATTTCTCCACAAGCACCGTCCCTGTAGCACGCTGACTCGTAGTGTTTGTTGAGGTACGACTTGAGAGCGAACGACTTGTTACAGCGTTTACACCTGAAGTTCTTGAGCTGGGAATGCGTCTGCATGTGTGCGCGCAGATTGGATCGGTCGGCGAAGGACTTACCGCAGTGAGCGCACCCGAAAGGCTTCTCCCCTGTGTGTGAGCGCATGTGGCCTTGTAGCAACCAGGGGCGAGAGAACGCTTTGCCGCACACGCCGCACCGATGCGTCAGGTTATGCGTCAACACGTGCATGGCTAGTGCCGGCATGCTGACGTACGCCTTCCCGCAGACGTGGCAGCGACGTGCGTTGCCGGAGTCGAGGTCGCGATGCGTCTGTTTGTGCCGCGAGAGATTTGAGGAGGTCGCGTAGTGCTTCCCGCACTCAGAACACGTGTACCGCGGCTTATGACGCCCTAACCTCACTCCTTCGGTCCTTCCGATCCTTACCCTAGAACGTCCATCATTGAGTCCTAGGGAGCAGGGAGGGGCTACGTTCTCCGCATCACTACTACCTGCCGGAGACGGTGTAGGAGTAGAAATGAGGCTGGCCTCACTGTCCTCGTACAAGTGCTCATCCCCATTACACACTGTGGCCTCTGAGTAGCTAGTTGAGGGAGCCTCCAGGGAGTCACAGGAGGAAGCTGGCGTGGGAGGCTGATAGGAGTAGGCAGGAGCTGAACGAGCCAACTCCAGTAGGTCGTGAGCCGCTTCTGTCTCCTCCACAGGTCTTAGATGCAATGGAGTGAAGGTGTGACTAGACTGGTAGCTCGCTGGATGACTAGACTGGTGACTGGTCTGCTGGCACGAGTGTGGACTGGCAGGAAGGCAAGGCTGCTGGATGGTTGGTAGAGACGCTTGTTGACTGGACTCCAAACAAGCTTGTTGTTGAGCAGTACGCAGACAGGGCGTGTGTGTGGGCTGCTGGCGTGTGGTAGGCAGATAAGTCTGACTGGTGGAGAGGCAAGGCTGGTGGAAAGTCGTCGAGGTGGTGGTAGTCGTGTGTACATGAGCATAAGCATGGTCAGGGGTCGTAGGATAATACTGGAAGGTGCAGGTAAAACAAGGGTCTGCCGCCCGGAGTTCGTGATATACACCTGAAAAGAGAAAATAAATTGAATAAATTAGTATAAATTCCATATATGATGCACTAAATAACCACACACACACACACACACACACACACACACATATATATATATATATATATATATATATATATATATATATCTATATATATATATATATATATATATATATATATATATATATATATATATATATATCATGCCAAATAAGTAAAACTTGCGATTTTGGCTTAAATAGCAACACTCTTCTTGCCGAATAAGGCAAGCGAAAATTTTTGTATGAAATAATTTCGGAAAAATTATTTTGAACCTAACGAAAATAATATTTCACTGTTTATTATTCAGTTATTGTAAACCTCTATAAAAATATATTGGATTAGGCTAAATTTCGCTTGTTATAATAAGGTCAGGTAAGTTTTCTAAGGTTCCTTTGGTACAAAATTATTAATTTTTACATTAAAATAATGAAAAAAGTTATCTTTAAACGTATAAGACAAAATTATAGAGAGGATATAATTTTAAATGAGTTTTTGATAATTGCTTCCCAAATATACTCCATATTCATCCAGTGGATGGCAGCAAACACTCACGGATAATCTTATACTCACTAATAAATAATTTTACAAATCACGTAATTATTGAATTATCTGTTTATACCTTCGTAAGTCTTCATCAGTCAGTCTGTCTGTCAGTCAGACTGTCAGAAGTACTTGTAACCAAGCTTTAAGTCTGGCTACTGCAATATCAGTCAGTCTGTGTGTCAGTCAGACTGTCAGAAGTACTTGTAACCAAGCTTTAAGCCTGGCTACTGCAATATCAGTCAGTCTGTGTGTCAGTCAGACTGTCAGAAGTACTTGTAACCAAGCTTTAAGCCTGGCTACTGCAATATCAGTCAGTCTGTGTGTCAGTCAGACTGTCAGAAGTACTTGTAACCAAGCTTTAAGCCTGGCTACTGCAATATCAGTCAGTCTGTGTGTCAGTCAGACTGTCAGAAGTACCTGTAACCAAGCTAAAGCGTGGCTACTGCAATATCAGTCAGTCTGTGTGTCAGTCAGACTGTCAGAAGTACTTGTAACCAAGCTTAAGCCTGGCTACTGCAATATCAGTCAGTCTGTGTGTCAGTCAGACTGTCAGAAGTACCTGTAACCAAGCTTTAAGCCTGGCTACCGCAATATCAGTCAGTATGTGTGTCAGTCAGACTGTCAGAAGTACTTGTAACCAAGCTTAAGCCTGGCTACTGCAATATCAGTCAGTCTATGTGTCAGTCAGACTGTCAGAAGTACTTGTAACCAAGCTTAAGCCTGGCTACTGCAATATCAGTCAGTCTGTGTGTCAGTCAGACTGTCAGAAATACTTGTAACCAAGCTTAAGCCTGGCTACTGCAATATCAGTCAGTCTATGTGTCAGTCAGACTGTCAGAAGTACTTGTAACCAAGCTTTAAGCCTGGATACTGCAATATCAGTCAGTCTGTGTGTCAGTCAGACTGTCAGAAGTACCTGTAACCAAGCTTTAAGCCTGGCTACCGCAATATCAGTCAGTATGTGTGTCAGTCAAATTGTCAGAAGTACTTGTAACCAAGCTTAAGCCTGGCTACCGCAATATCAGTCAGTCTGTGTGTCAGTCAGACTGTCAGAAGTACTTGTAACCAAGCTTTAAGCCTGGCTACTGCAATATCAGTCAGTCTGTGTGTCAGTCAGACTGTCAGAAGTACCTGTAACCAAGCTTTAAGCCTGGCTACTGCAATATCAGTCAGTCTGTGTGTCAGTCAGACTGTCAGAAGTACCTGTAACCAAGCTTTAAGCCTGGCTACTGCAATATCAGTCAGTCTGTGTGCCAGTCAGACTGTCAGAAGTACCTGTAACCAAGCTTTAAGCCTGGCTACTGCAATATCAGTCAGTCTGTGTGCCAGTCAGACTGTCAGAAGTACCTGTAACCAAGCTTTAAGCCTGGCTACCGCAATATCAGTCAGTCTGTGTGCCAGTCAGACTGTCAGAAGTACCTGTAACCAAGCTTTAAGCCTGGCTACTGCAATATCAGTCAGTCTGTGTGCCAGTCAGACTGTCAGAAGTACTTGTAACCAAGCTTTAAGCCTGGCTACTGCAATATCAGCCAGTCTGTGTGTCAGTCAGACTGTCAGAAGTACTTGTAACCAAGCTTAAGCCTGGCTACTGCAATATCAGTCAGTCTGTGTGTCAGTCAGACTGTCAGAAGTACCTGTAACCAAGCTTTAAGCCTGGCTACCGCAATATCAGTCAGTCTGTGTGTCAGTCAGACTGTCAGAAATACTTGTAACCAAGCTTAAGCCTGGCTACTGCAATATCAGTCAGTCTGTGTGTCAGTCAGACTGTCAGAAGTACCTGTAACCAAGCTTTAAGCCTGGCTACCGCAATATCAGTCAGTCTGTGTGTCAGTCAGACTGTCAGAAGTACTTATAACCAAGCTTAAGCCTGGCTACTGCAATATCAGTCAGTCTGTGTGTCAGTCAGACTGTCAGAAGTACTTGTAACCAAGCTTAAGCCTGGCTACTGCAGTATCAGTCAGTCTGTGTGTCAGTCAGACTGTCAGAAGTACCTGTAACCAAGCTTTAAGCCTGGCTACCGCAATATCAGTCAGTCTGTGTGTCAGTCAGACTGTCAGAAGTACTTGTAACCAAGCTTAAGCCTGGCTACTGCAATATCAGTCAGTCTGTGTGTCAGTCAGACTGTCAGAAGTACCTGTAACCAAGCTTTAAGCCTGGCTACCGCAATATCAGTCAGTCTGTGTGTCAGTCAGACTGTCAGAAGTACTTATAACCAAGCTTAAGCCTGGCTACTGCAATATCAGTCAGTCTGTGTGTCAGTCAGACTGTCAGAAGTACCTGTAACCAAGCTTTAAGCCTGGCTACCGCAATATCAGTCAGTATGTGTGTCAGTCAGACTGTCAGAAGTACCTGTAACCAAGCTTTAAGCCTGGCTACTGCAATATCAGTCAGTCTATGAGTCAGTCAGACTGACTAATTTATATATTCTAGAATAAATCTTAGTCATTTCGCGACTAAAGTGCCATCAGTGACGGCACAGAATTTACGTTTGATGTCATTAAGATGGCAAATAATTAAGTTTCCAGCGTAGACGCCCAGTTAATTCTTATGCCTAACTTACCATCGTTCTTATAGTCTATACCATAAGAATGGAGGAGCACTGCAGAATGCCTACTGGCCCATGTAAAACAGGTGAAGTGACAAAAACAGATGTAGCCCTGCCTGATGCCTTTGCTAGCGATTTAAGAAAGGGATTACAAGTGATGTCCTTCTTGGGAAGGGATTACAGGCATGTGATGTTAAATGAGCACATCTTCCATGGTGGAATGACACTGTGGCCTGGTGGTTAAAACTCTCGTTTCACACGGTGATGGTCCGGGTTCAGTTCCCGGCAAGGGTAAAAACACTGGGCGTGTTTCCTTACACCTGTTATGTTTCCCATCAGCAAATGGGTACCTGGGTGTTAGTGGACTGGTGTGGGTCACATCCTGGGTGTTAGTGGACTGGTGTGGGTCACATCCTGGGTGTTAGTGGACTGGTGTGGGTCACATCCTGGGTGTTAGTGGACTGGTGTGGGTCACATCCTGGGTGTTAGTGGACTGGTGTGGGTCACATCCTGGGTGTTAGTGGACTGGTGTGGGTCACATCCTGGGTGTTAGTGGACTGGTGTGGGTCACATCCTGGGTGTTAGTGGACTGGTGTGGGTCACATCCTGGGTGTTAGTGGACTGGTGTGGGTCACATCCTGGGTGTTAGTGGACTGGTGTGGGTCACATCCTGGGTGTTAGTGGACTGGTGTGGGTCACATCCTGGGTGTTAGTGGACTGGTGTGGGTCACATCCTGGGTGTTAGTGAACTGGTGTGGGTCACATCCTGGGTGTTAGTGGACTGGTGTGGGTCACATCCTGGGTGTTAGTGAACTGGTGTGGGTCACATCCTGGGTGTTAGTGGACTGGTGTGGGTCACATCCTGGGTGTTAGTGGATTGGTGTGGGTCACATCCTGGGTGTTAGTGGACTGGTGTGGGTCACATCCTGGGTGTTAGTGGACTGGTGTGGGTCGCATCCAGGGACAAAATTGACCTAATTTGCGGGAAATGCTCAGCATAACAAGCGGCTTATAGAAAGTAGCTTGTTATGCTGAGCATTTCCCGCAAATTAGGTCAATTTTGTCCCTGGATGTGACCCACACCAGTCCACTAACACCCAGGATGTGACCCACACCAGTCCACTAACACCCAGGATGCGACCCACACCAGTCCACTAACACCCAGGATGCGACCCACACCAGTCCACTAACACCCAGGATGTGACCCACACCAGTCCACTAACACCCAGGATGCGACCCACACCAGTCCACTAACACCCAGGATGTGACCCACACCAGTCCACTAACACCCAGGATGTGACCCACACCAGTCCACTAACACCCAGGATGTGACCCACACCAGTCCACTAACACCCAGGATGTGACCCACACCAGTCAACACCCAGGATGTGACCCACACCAGTCCACTAACACCCAGGATGTGACCCACACCAGTCCACTAATACCCAGGATGTGACCCACACCAGTCAGCTAACACCCAGGATGTGACCCACACCAGTCAACTAACACCCAGGATGTGACCCACACCAGTAAACTAACACCCAGGATGTGACCCACACCAGTCAGCTAACACCCAGGATGTGACCCACATCATTCCACTAACACCCAGGATGCGACCCACACCAGTTCACTAACACCACGGATGTGACCCACACCAGTCCACTAGCACCCAGGATGTGACCCACACCAGTCCACTAACACCCAGGATGTGACCCACACCAGTCCACTAACACCCAGGATGCGACCCACACCAGTTCACTAACACGGATGCGACCCACACCAGTTCACTAACACCACGGATGTGACCCACACCAGTCCACTAACACCCAGGATGTGACCCACACCAGTCCACTAACACCCAGGATGTGACCCACACCAGTCCACTAACACCCAGGATATGACCCACACCAGTCCACTAACACCCAGGATATGACCCACACCAGTCCACTAACACCCAGAATGCGACCCACACCAGTCCACTAACACCACGGATGCGACCCACACCAGTCCACTAACACCCAGGATGTGACCCACACCAATCCACTAACACCCAGGATGCGACCCACACCAGTTCACTAACACCACGGATGTGACCCACACCAGCTCACTAACACCACGGATGTGACCCACACCAGTCCACTAACACCCAGGATGTGATGCACACCAGTCCACTAACACCCAGGATGTGACACACACCAGTCCACTAACACCCAGGATGCGACCCACACCAGTTCACTAACACCCAGGATGCGATCCACACCAGCTCACTAACACTCAGGATGCGACCCACACCAGTCCACTAACACCCAGGATGTGACCCACACCAGTCCACTAGCACCCAGGATGCGACCCACTCCAGCCCACTAACACCCAGGATGCGACCCACACCAGTTCAATAACACCACGGATGCGACCCACACCAGTCCACTAACACCCCAGATGTGACCCACACCAGTCCACTAATACCCAGGATGCGACCCACACCAGTTCACTAACACCACGGATGTGACCCACACCAGTTCACTAACACCCAGGATGTGACCCACACCAGTCCACTAACACCCAGGATGCGACCCACACCAGTTCACTAACACCACGGATGTGACCCACACCAGTCCACTAACACCCAGGATGTGACCCACACCAGTCCACTAACACCCAGGATGTGACCCACACCAGTCCACTAACAACCAGAATGTGACCCACACCAGTCCACTAACACCCAGGATGTGACCCACACCAGTTCACTAACACCCAGGATGTGACCCACACCAGTCCACTAACACCCAGGATGCGACCCACACCAGTTCACTAACACCACGGATGTGACCCACACCAGTCCACTAACACCCAGGATGCGACCCACACCAGTCCACTAACACCCAGGATGCGACCCACACCAGTCCACTAACACCCAGGATGCGACCCACACCAGTCCACTAACACCCAGGTACCCATTTTATACTGATGGGTGAACAGGGACAGGGACAGCAGGTGTCTTATGGAAACCCGTCCTTAATGTTTTCTAGCCGTACCGGAGGAGATTCGAACCCCGGACCTCAGTGTGTAAGCCGAGTGCGCTAGCGGTCGAGCTAAAGGATATACAAAGGTGTTACATATCATCTCTCTGTAATTAGTTTTAAAAAACTTTAGAGTAATTTTAAACACTATCCATTACCTCCTAGAGCCAAAGAATAGTGTTTAGTGTTTACAAAGGTGGAGCATAATTAACCTGGAAAGTTGAAAAACACAGGATAACTCGAATTTTTTAAGAGTTACCCCTTGCAAATTTCTGTTTTCTTTTAACGTTATATTACACTTGTTACCCCTTTCACTCTACCATTTTCTACAGTGATTATTTTACAAGAGTTAGCCCTTTAAGCTTGCATTTTCAATTATTAGTTTACACGAGTTACTCCTCCTATTCTTTTATTTTTCTATTATTAGTTTACACGACTTATTCCTTCCATTTTCTTTACGTTTATCGCCGTAGCCTCAAGATTTATTACTGAACTTTTCGCTATATTTCGCTTTATTTAGATTTACGTACGTAAATAAAAAAAAAAAAAATATTACGAGGGTTTTAAGTGAGACGGATGACGTAGGTGCGTCAAGGACTGGTTTTTGTAATTGTTCTCGGTATTAGGTTTATGTTAGGTAACTGAAAGTAAGCTAAACCTTAACTTAGTGATGGTGGTAGTTGTGTTGGTAGTTGTGGTGGTAGTTGTGGTGGTAGTTGTGGTGGTAGTTTGTGTGATGGTAATTGTGGTGGAAGTTGTGGTGGTAGTTGTGGTGGTAGTTGTGGTGGTAGTTTGTGTGATGGTAATTGTGGTGGAAGTTGTGGTGGTAGTTGTGGTGGTAGTTTGTGTGATGGTAGTTGTGGTGGTAGTTGTGGTGGTAGTTTGTGTGATGGTAGTTGTGGTGGTAGTTTGTGTGATGGTAGTTGTGATGGTAGTTGTGGTGGTAGTTTGTGTGATGGTAGTTGTGATGGTAGTTGTGGTGGTAGTTTGTGTGATGGTAGTTGTGGTGGTAGTTTGTGTGATGGTAGTTGTGGTGGTAGTTGTGGTGGTAGTTTGTGTGATGGTAGTTGTGATGGAAGTTGTGGTGGTAGTTTGTGTGATGGTAGTTGTGATGGAAGTTGTGGTGGTAGTTTGTGTGATGGTAGTTGTGGTGGTAGTTTGTGTGATGGTAGTTGTGGTGGTAGTTTGTGTGATGGTAGTTGTGGTGGTAGTTGTGGTGGTAGTTTGTGTGATGATAGTTGTGATGGTAGTTGTGGTGGTAGTTTGTGTGATGGTAGTTGTGATGGAAGTTGTGGTGGTAGTTTGTGTGATGGTAGTTGTGGTGGTAGTTTGTGTGATGGTAGTTGTGGTGGTAGTTGTGGTGGTAGTTGTGGTGGTAGTTTGTGTGATGATAGTTGTGATGGAAGTTGTGGTGGTAGTTTGTGTGATGGTAGTTGTGGTGGTAGTTGTGGTGGTAGTTTGTGTGATGGTAGTTGTGATGGTAGTTGTGGTGGTAGTTTGTGTGATGGTAGTTGTGGTGGTAGTTTGTGTGATGGTAGTTGTGGTGGTAGTTTGTGTGATGGTAGTTGTGGTGGTAGTTTGTGTGATGGTAGTTGTGATGGTAGTTGTGGTGGTAGTTTGTGTGATGGTAGTTGTGATGGAAGTTGTGGTGGTAGTTTGTGTGATGGTAGTTGTGGTGGTAGTTGTGGTGGTAGTTTGTGTGATGGTAGTTGTGGTGGTAGTTTGTGTGATGGTAGTTGTGATGGTAGTTGTGGTGGTAGTTTGTGTGATGGTAGTTGTGGTGGTAGTTTGTGTGATGGTAGTTGTGGTGGTAGTTGTGGTGGTAGTTTGTGTGATGGTAGTTGTGGTGGTAGTTTGTGTGATGGTAGTTGTGGTGGTAGTTTGTGTGATGGTAGTTGTGGTGGTAGTTGTGGTGGTAGTTTGTGTGATGGAAGTTGTGGTGGTAGTTTGTGTGATGGTAGTTGTGATGGTAGTTGTGGTGGTAGTTTGTGTGATGGTAGTTGTGGTGGTAGTTTGTGTGATGGTAGTTGTGGTGGTAGTTGTGGTGGTAGTTTGTGTGATGGTAGTTGTGGTGGTAGTTTGTGTGATGGTAGTTGTGGTGGTAGTTTGTGTGATGGTAGTTGTGGTGGTAGTTTGTGTGATGGTAGTTGTGATGGTAGTTGTGGTGGTAGTTTGTGTGATGGTAGTTGTGATGGAAGTTGTGGTGGTAGTTTGTGTGATGGTAGTTGTGATGGTAGTTGTGGTGGTAGTTTGTGTGATGGTAGTTGTGGTGGTAGTTTGTGTGATGGTAGTTGTGATGGAAGTTGTGGTGGTAGTTTGTGTGATGGTAGTTGTGATGGTAGTTGTGGTAGTTTGTGTGATGGTAGTTGTGATGGAAGTTGTGGTGGTAGTTTGTGTGATGGTAGTTGTGATGGAAGTTGTAGTGGTAGTTTGTGTGATGGTAGTTGTGGTGGTAGTTTGTGTGATGGTAGTTGTGGTGGTAGTTGTGGTGGTAGTTTGTGTGATGATAGTTGTGATGGAAGTTGTGGTGGTAGTTTGTGTGATGGTAGTTGTGGTGGTAGTTTGTGTGATGGTAGTTGTGGTGGTAGTTTGTGTGATGGTAGTTGTGGTGGTAGTTGTGGTGGTAGTTTGTGTGATGGTAGTTGTGGTGGTAGTTTGTGTGATGGTAGTTGTGGTGGTAGTTGTGGTGGTAGTTTGTGTGATGGTAGTTGTGGTGGTAGTTTGTGTGATGGTAGTTGTGGTGGTAGTTTGTGTGATGGTAGTTGTGATGGAAGTTGTGGTGGTAGTTTGTGTGATGGTAGTTGTGATGGAAGTTGTGGTGGTAGTTTGTGTGATGGTAGTTGTGGTGGTAGTTTGTGTGATGGTAGTTGTGGTGGTAGTTGTGGTGGTAGTTTGTGTGATGATAGTTGTGATGGAAGTTGTGGTGGTAGTTTGTGTGATGGTAGTTGTGGTGGTAGTTTGTGTGATGGTAGTTGTGGTGGTAGTTTGTGTGATGGTAGTTGTGGTGGTAGTTGTGGTGGTAGTTTGTGTGATGGAAGTTGTGGTGGTAGTTTGTGTGATGGTAGTTGTGGTGGTAGTTTGTGTGATGGTAGTTGTGGTGGTAGTTTGTGTGATGGTAGTTGTGATGGAAGTTGTGGTGGTAGTTTGTGTGATGGTAGTTGTGGTGGTAGTTTGTGTGATGGTAGTTGTGATGGAAGTTGTGGTGGTAGTTTGTGTGATGGTAGTTGTGGTGGTAGTTTGTGTGATGGTAGTTGTGATGGAAGTTGTGGTGGTAGTTTGTGTGATGGTAGTTGTGGTGGTAGTTGTTGTGGTAGTTTGTGTGATGGTAGTTGTGATGGAAGTTGTGGTGGTAGTTTGTGTGATGGTAGTTGTGATGGTAGTTGTGGTGGTAGTTTGTGTGATGGTAGTTGTGATGGTAGTTGTGGTGGTAGTTTGTGTGATGGTAGTTGTGATGGAAGTTGTGGTGGTAGTTTGTGTGATGGTAGTTGTGATGGTAGTTGTGGTGGTAGTTTGTGTGATGGTAGTTGTGATGGAATTTGTGGTGGTAGTTTGTGTGATGGTAGTTGTGGTGGTAGTTGTGGTGGTAGTTTGTGTGATGGTAGTTGTGATGGTAGTTGTGGTGGTAGTTTGTGTGATGGTAGTTGTGATGGTAGTTGTGGTGGTAGTTTGTGTGATGGTAGTTGTGGTGGTAGTTTGTGTGATGGTAGTTGTTGTGGTAGTTTGTGTGATTGTAGTTGTGGTGGTAGTTTCGGTGGTGGTAATTTTAGTGGTGGTAGTCTGGGTGGTGGTAATTTGGGTGGTGGTAGTCTGGGTGGTGGTAATTTGGGTGGTGGTAGTCTGGGTGGTGGTAGTTTGGGTGGTGGTAGTCTGGGTGGTGGTAGTCTGGGTGGTGGTAGTCTGGGTGGTGGCAGTCTGGGTGGTGTTAGTCTAGGTGGTGGTAGTCTGGGTGGTGTTAGTCTGGGTGGTGTTAGTCTGGGTGGTGTTAGTCTGGGTGGTGGTAGTCTGGGTGTTGTTAGTCTGGGTGGTGGTAGTCTGGGTGTTGTTAGTCTGGGTGGTGGTAGTCTGGGTGGTGTTAGTCTGGGTGGTGGTAGTCTGGGTGGTGGTAGTCTGGGTGGTGTTAGTCTGGGTGGTGGTAGTCTGGGTGGTGTTAGTCTGGGTGGTGGTAGTCTGGGTGGTTTTAGTCTGGGTGGTGGTAGTCTGGGTGGTGGTAGTCTGGGTGGTGTTAGTCTGGGTGGTGTTAGTCTGGGTGGTGTTAGTCTGGGTGGTGGTAGTCTGGGTGGTGGTAGTCTGGGTGGTGGTAGTCTGGGTGGTGTTAGTCTGGGTGGTGTTAGTCTGGGTGGTCTTAGTCTGGGTGGTGGTAGTCTGGGTGGTGTTAGTCTGGGTGGTGGTAGTCTGGGTGGTGTTAGTCTGGGTGGTGTTAGTCTGGGTGGTGTTAGTCTGGGTGGTTGTAGTCTGGGTGGTGTTAGTCTAGGGTGGTGGTAGTCTGGGTGGTGGTAGTCTGGGTGGTGGTAGTCTGGGTGGTGTTAGTCTGGGTGGTGGTAGTCTGGGTGATGGTAGTCTGGGGGGTGTTAGTCTGGGTGGTGGTAGTCTGGGTGGTGGTAGTCTGGGTGGTGTTAGTCTGGGTGGTGTTAGTCTGGGTGGTGTTAGTCTGGGTGGTGGTATTCTGGGTGGTGTTAGTCTGGGTGGTGTTAGTCTGGGTGGTGGTAGTCTGGGTGGTGGTAGTCTGGGTGGTGGTAGTCTGGGTGGTGGTAGTTTGGGTGGTGGTAGTCTGGGTGGTGGTGGTTGTCTGGGTGGTGGTAGTCTGGGTGGTGTTAGTCTGGGTGGTGGTAGTCTGGGTGGTGGTAGTTTAGGTGGTGGTAGTCTGGGTGGTGTTAGTCTGGGTGGTGTTAGTCTGGGTGGTGGTAGTCTGGGTGGTGGTAGTCTGGGTGGTGTTAGTCTGGGTGGTGGTAGTTTAGGTGGTGGTAGTCTGGGTGGTGTTAGTCTGGGTGGTGTTAGTCTGGGTGGTGGTAGTCTGGGTGGTGGTAGTCTGGGTGGTGTTAGTCTGGGTGGTGGTAGTCTGGGTGGTGGTAGTCTGGGTGGTGGTAGTCTGGGTGGTGTTAGTCTGGGTGGTGGTGGTAGTCTGGGTGGTGTTATTCTGGGTGGTGGTAGTCTGGGTGGTGTTAGTCTGGGTGGTGGTAGTCTGGGTGGTGGTAGTCTGGGTGGTGGTAGTCTGGGTGGTGGTAGTCTGGGTGGTGTTAGTCTGGGTGGTGGTAGTCTGGGTGATGGTAGTCTGGGGGGTGTTAGTCTGGGTGGTGGTAGTCTGGGTGGTGGTAGTCTGGGTGGTGTTAGTCTGGGTGGTGTTAGTCTGGGTGGTGTTAGTCTGGGTGGTGTTAGTCTGGGTGGTGTTAGTCTGGGTGGTGTTAGTCTGGGTGGTGTTAGTCTGGGTGGTGGTAGTCTGGGTGGTGGTAGTCTGGGTGGTGGTAGTTTGGGTGGTGGTAGTCTGGGTGGTGGTGGTTGTCTGGGTGGTGGTAGTCTGGGTGGTGTTAGTCTGGGTGGTGGTAGTCTGGGTGGTGGTAGTTTAGGTGGTGGTAGTCTGGGTGGTGTTAGTCTGGGTGGTGTTAGTCTGGGTGGTGGTAGTCTGGGTGGTGGTAGTCTGGGTGGTGTTAGTCTGGGTGGTGGTAGTTTAGGTGGTGGTAGTCTGGGTGGTGTTAGTCTGGGTGGTGTTAGTCTGGGTGGTGGTAGTCTGGGTGGTGGTAGTCTGGGTGGTGTTAGTCTGGGTGGTGGTAGTCTGGGTGGTGGTAGTCTGGGTGGTGGTAGTCTGGGTGGTGTTAGTCTGGGTGGTGGTGGTAGTCTGGGTGGTGTTATTCTGGGTGGTGGTAGTCTGGGTGGTGTTAGTCTGGGTGGTGGTAGTCTGGGTGGTGGTAGTCTGGGTGGTGGTAGTCTGGGTGGTGGTAGTCTGGGTGGTGTTAGTCTGGGTGGTGTTAGTCTGGGTGGTGGTAGTCTGGGTGGTGGTAGTCTGGGTGGTGGTAGTCTGGGTGGTGGTAGTCTGGGTGGTGGTAGTCTGGGTGGTGGTAGTCTGGGTGGTGTTAGTCTGGGTGGTGTTAGTCTGGGTGGTGTTAGTCTGGGTGGTGGTAGTCTGGGTGGTGGTAGTCTGGGTGGTGGTAGTCTGGGTGGTGGTAGTCTGGGTGGTGGTAGTCTGGGTGGTCGTAGTCTGGTTGGTGGTAGTCTGGGTGGTGGTAGTCTGGGTGGTGGTAGTCTGGGTGGTGTTTGGGTGGTGGTAGTCTGGGTGGTGGTAGTCTGGGCGGTGGTAGTCTGGGCGGTGGTAGTCTGGGCGGTGTTAGTCTGGGTGGTGGTAGTCTGGGTGGTGGTAGTCTGGGTGGTGGTAGTCTGGGTGGTGTTAGTCTGGGTGGTGGTAGTACATTAGAGAGGCTTTAGGTACCACGTAGATCCTAGTGAGGGGAAAATGAGGGGGAGAAGAGAGCCATTCACACCTCCCCTCTCTCACCTCTCACTTCCCCTTAGTGCATCACCCCCTAATTTCTCTCTTGTCTTACCTCTCCCCTCACTTCCCTCTCCCCTCATTTCATTCTCTCCTCACTTCCCTCTTTATCCTCCCCTTAGTTCCCCTACTCATCTCCCCTCACCTCCAGGGTGAGGGAAGTCTTAGCAACGCACTGACGCTCCTGCACCTGAGGGGAGAGTGAGGGGAATAGTTGAACAGTACAGAGAGGGAGGGTTACCGTGGTTCTGGAGGGATATACACTGAGAGGTGTATATCTCAGTGTATATACACTGAGAGGTGTATATCTCAGTGTATATACACTGAGAGGTGTATATCTCAGTGTATATACACTGAGAGGTGTATATCTCACTGTATATACACTGACAGGTGTATATCTCAGTGTATATACACTGAGAGGTGTATATCTCAGTGTATATACACTGAGAGGTGTATATCTCAGCGTATATACACTGAGAGGTGTATATCTCAGTGTATATACACTGAGAGGTGTATATCTCAGTGTATATACACTGAGAGGTGTATATCTCACTGTATATACACTGAGAGGTGTATATCTCAGTGTATATACACTGAGAGGTGTATATCTCAGTGTATATACACTGAGAGGTGTATATCTCAGTGTATATACACTGAGAGGTGTATATCTCAGTGTATATACACTGAGAGGTGTATATCTCAGTGTATATACACTGAGAGGTGTATATCTCAGTGTATATACACTGAGAGGTGTATATCTCAGTGTATATACACTGAGAGGTGTATATCTCAGTGTATATACACTGAGAGGTGTATATCTCAGCGTATATACACTGAGAGGTGTATATCTCAGTGTATATACACTGAGAGGTGTATATCTCAGTGTATATACACTGAGAGGTGTATATCTCAGTGTATATACACTGAGAGGTGTATATCTCAGTGTATATACACTGGTAGTTTACATTAATCAGTATTTTAGGTATTAAAGTATTCTTGACTGGTGGTGTACAGGTGACCTGCAGCCTTAATGACCCTCGTGTAGTAGATAGACTTTAAACCCCATTAACCAACCAACCAGTCTTAATGACCCTCGTGTAGTAGATAGACTTTAAACCCCATTAACCAACCAACCAGTCTTAATGACCCTCGTGTAGTAGACTTTAAACCCCATTAACCAACCAACCAGTCTTAATGACCCTCGTGTAGTAGATAGACTTTAAACCCCATTAACCAACCAACCAGTCTTAATGACCCTCGTGTAGTAGACTTTAAACCCCATTAACCAACCAACCAGTCTTAATGACCCTCGTGTAGTAGATAGACTTTAAACCCCATTAACCAACCAACCAGTCTTAATGACCCTCGTGTAGTAGATAGACTTTAAACCCCATTAACCAACCAACCAGTCTTAATGACCCTCGTGTAGTAGATAGACTTTAAACCCCATTAACCAACCAACCAGTCTTGATGACCCTCGTGTAGTAGATAGACTTTAAACCCCATTAACCAACCAACCAGTCTTAATGACCCTCGTGTAGTAGATAGACTTTAAACCCCATAAACCAACCAACCAGTCTTAATGACCCTCGTGTAGTAGATAGACTTTAAACCCCATTAACCAACCAACCAGTCTTAATGACCCTCGTGTAGTAGATAGACTTTAAACCTCATTAACCAACCAACCAGTCTTAATGACCCTCGTGTAGTAGATAGACTTTAAACCCCATTAACCAACCAACCAGTCTTAATGACCCTCGTGTAGTAGATAGACTTTAAACCCCATTAACCGACCAATCTTTTTACCTAACAAATTTTGTAAATGTGAGATATGTGAAGGTTGGTGATTCTTCGTCTCCTCCTGTAGAGGCCGCGTTCATCTCTTACAAATTTACATTTTCTTGAGCTTCGAAAGTTTCAGGCCAATACAGAGAGTCATTCTCGAGTTCAGAAATCAATATTTAGCAAAGAGGAAACACTGTTGGCGTTGGTTTGAAGTCTATCTAATGAGGTATTCTAGAGTTGTGTGCAGAAATTTTTATCCCAGTTACAAAATATTTTAAGGAACTTTAAATCTTTGTAAATATCTATAGAAAATTGTAAATATTTAAATGGAATAATATAAAAATACGTAAATATATTAATGAGAAAGTGTAAAAAGGTGTAAATTAGTAAATCAAATGTAAAATTACGTAAATGTGTTAATGGAAAATTGCGTTAATGTGAATATTAGTGAAAATAGAAATGCGTATTTTTGAAAATTCTCAAAAAATTATAAATGAGTAAGAAAATGAGTGAAAGTGGAAAAGTTAAAGGAAAACAGAGTAAAGAGAGAGAGAAAGTGAGAGAAAGTGAGCCAGGTTTGTCCAGGCCCATAAAAGATAACAAGGAAGGTGACTAGATGCCTTGTTAGGAGGTGACAACCTCACTCAGTGTTGAGGTAAACACACAATGTAAATTGCTGCTTACACCCTGTGTAAACTGCTGCTTACACCCTGTGTAAACTGCTGCTTACACCCTGTGTAAACTGCTGCTTACACCCTGTGTAAACTGCTGCTTACACCCTGTGTAAACTGCTCCTTACACCCTGTGTAAACTGCTGCTTACACCCTGTGTAAACTGCTGCTTACACCCTGTGTGAACTACTGTTCACACCCTGTACAAAATACTGCTCACACCCTGTGAAATCTATTGCTTACACCCTATGCAAACTACTGCTCATAACCTGTGTAAACTACTGCTTACACCCTGTGCAAACTACTGCTCATAACCTGTGTAAACTACTGCTTACACCCTGTGCAAACTACTGCTCATAACCTGTGTAAACTACTGCTTACACCCTGTGCAAACTACTGCTCATAACCTGTGTAAACTACTGCTTACACCTTGCTGGCTCCTCTCTGAAGTACATTTGCAACACGTACATGGTGTGCAACACGTACATGGTGTGCAACACGTACATGGTGTGCAACACCTAGGTGTTGTTGATTGTACAGACTTTCAGTCATAGCTGTCAGGCTGAGTTCTTTCTATCAGAGGTAAGGGACTGTTCACCTATCTGCGATGCAACTGATTACTTTCCATCAGAGACATTGGACTGTAGACGCCACTGGTTGGCGGAACGTCTTCGGAATGAAGGTAGCCAAATGTTGCACAGGTGTCCAGGGTTGCAAAGGAATCATAGGTTGCAACGACAGCCAATCCTTGGGTTTGTAGATGTTACTGTTATGTCTGGTTGTCACGGGTAGTGTGTGTGTGTGTGTGTGTGTGTGTGTGTGTGTGTGTGTGTGTGTGTGTTGTTGTTTGTGTGTGTGTGTGTGTGTGTGTGTGTGTGTGTGTGTGTGTGTTGTGTGTGTGTGTGGTGTGTGTGTGTGTGTGTGTGTGTTTGTGTGTGTGTGTGTGTGTGTGGTGTGTTTACGTGTGTGTGTGATGTGTTTGTGTGTGTGTGGTGTGTTTGTGGGTGTGTGGTGTGTTTGTGTGTGTGTGTTTGTGTGTGTGTGTGTGTTTGTGTGTGTGTGTTGTGTGTGTGTGTGTTGTGTGTGTTGTGTGTGTGTGTGTGTGTGGTGTGTTGTGTGTGTGTGTATGTTTGTGTGTGTGTGTGTGTGTGTGTGTGTTTGTGTGTGTGTGTTTGTGTGTGTGTGTTGTGTGTGTGTGTGTACTCACCTAGTTGAGGTTGCGGGGGTCGAGTCCAAGCTCCTGACCCCGCCTCTTCACTGGTCGCTACTAGGTCACTCTCCCTGAACCATGAGCTTTATCATACCTCTGCTTAAAGCTATGTATGGATCCTGCCTCCACTACATCGCTTCGCAAACTATTCCACTTCCTGACTACTCTGTGGCTGAAGAAATACTTCCTAACATCCCTGTGATTCATCTGTGCCTTCAACTTCCAACTGTGTCCCCTTGTTACTGTGTCCAATCTCTGGAACATCCTGTCTTTGTCCACCTTGTCAATTCCTCTCAGTATTTTGCATGTCGTTATCATGTCTTCCCTATCTCTCCTGTCCTCCAGTGTCGTCAGGTTGATTTCCCTTAACCTCTCCTCGTAGGACATACCTCTTAGCTCTGGGACTAGTCTTGTTGCAAACCTTTGCACTTTCTCTAGTTTCTTTACATGCTTGGCTAGGTGTGGGTTCCAAACTGGTGCCGCATACTCCAATATGGGCCTAACGTACACGGTGTACAGGGTCCTGAATGATTCCTTATTAAGATGTCGGAATGCTGTTCTGAGGTTTGCTAGGCGCCCATATGCTGCAGCAGTTATTTGGTTGATGTGCGCTTCAGGAGATGTGCCTGGTGTTATACTCACCCCAAGATCTTTTTCCTTGAGTGAGGTATGTAGTCTCTGGCCCCCTAGACTGTAGTCCGTCTGCGGTCTTCTTTGCCCTTCCCCAATCTTCATGACTTTGCACTTGGTGGGATTGAACTCCAGGAGCCAATTGCTGGACCAGGTCTGCAGCCTGTCCAGGTCCCTTTGTAGTTCTGCCTGGTCTTCGATCGAGTGTATTCTTCTCATCAACTTCACGTCATCTGCAAACAGGGACACCTCAGAGTCTATTCCTTCCGTCATGTCGTTCACAAATACCAGAAACAGTACTGGTCAGGTACAACACATGTACAACACCCAGGTGTTGTACATGTGTCTTATTCATCATCTTGTCTCACCAAACCATTTATCTACACATTATAGTGCTCTGATCATACTGTAAATACCGGTGGAAGGCTTAAGGTGTATATACCTGGCAGGGGTATACCTGGCAGGGGTATACCTGGCAGGGGTATACCTGGCAGGGGTATATCTGGCAGGGGTATACCTGGCAGGGGTATATCTGGCAGGGGTATACCTGGCAGGGGTATACCTGGCAGGGGTATACCTGGCAGGGGTATACCTGGCAGGGGTATACCTGGCAGGGGTATATCTGGCAGGGGTATACCTGGCAGGGGTATACCTGGCAGGGGTATACCTGGCAGGGGTATACCTGGCAGGGGTATACCTGGCAGGGGTATACCTGGCAGGGGTATACCTGGCAGGGGTATACCTGGCAGGGGTATACCTGGCAGGGGTATATCTGGCAGGGGTATACCTGGCAGGGGTATATCTGGCAGGGGTATACCTGTCAGGGGTATACCTGGCAGGGGTATACCTGTCAGGGGGATACCTGGCAGGGGTATACCTGGCAGGGGTATACCTGGCAGGGGGATACCTGGCAGGGGTATACCTGTCAGGGGTATACCTGGCAGGGGTATACCTGTCAGGGGTATACCTGGCAGGGGTATACCTGGCAGGGGTATACCTGGCAGGGGTATACCTGACAGGGGTATACCTGACAGGGGTATACCTGGCAGGGGAATACCTGGCAGGGGAATACCTGGCAGGGGTATACCTGTCAGGGGTATACCTGGCAGGGGTATACCTGTCAGGGGTATACCTGGCAGGGGGATACCTGTCAGGGGTATACCTGTCAGGGGGATACCTGTCAGGGGTATACCTGTCAGGGGTATACCTGGCAGGGGTATACCTGTCAGGGGTATACCTGTCAGGGGTATACCTGGCAGGGGTATACCTGTCAGGGGTATACCTGTCAGGGGTATACCTGTCAGGGGTATACCTGGCAGGGGTATACCTGACAGGGGTATACCTGACAGGGGTATACCTGTCAGGGGTATACCTGTCAGGGGTATACCTGGCAGGGGTATACCTGGCAGGGGTATACCTGGCAGGGGTATACCTGGCAGGGGTATACCTGGCAGGGGTATATCTGGCAGGGGTATACTTGGCAGGGGTATACCTGGCAGGGGTATACCTTGTTATAATTACTATAACATTTGTTAGTTATGTCCATTTTCATAACTATAATTAATTTTATTATTGGTATAATTATATTATCATTGAATAGTTATTTTACTTATTAGTTATTATGGTTATTTTAATTATATTTAAT
>NC_091390.1:2364774-2372274 GCF_038502225.1 Cherax quadricarinatus
AGGTGGATAACGGTACTAGCAAGTGGATAACGGTACTAGCAGGTGGATAACGGTACTAGGAGGTGGATAACGGTACTAGCAGGTGGATAACGGTACTAGTAGGTGGATAACGGTACTAGCAGGTGGATAACGGTATTAGCAGGTGGATAACGGAACTAGCAGGTGGATAACGGTACTAGCAGGTGGATAACGGAACTTGCAGGTGGATAACGGTACTAGCAGGTTGATAACGGTACTAGCAGGCGGATAACGGTACTAGCAGGTAGATAACGGTAATAGCAGATACATAACGGTACCAGCACGTGCACCATGGTACCAGCAGGTGCACCACGGTACCAGCAGGTACACAATGGTACCAGCAGGTGCACCACGGTACCAGCAGGTACACAATGGTACCAGCAGGTGCACCACGGTACCAGCAGGTGCACCACGGTACCAGCAGGTGCACCACGGTACCAGCAGGTGCACCACGGTACCAGCAGGTGCACCACGGTACCAGCAGGTGCACCATGGTACCAGCAGGTGCACCATGGTACCAGCACGTGCACCACGGTACCAGCAGGTGCACCATGGTACCAGCAGATGCACCACGGTACCAGCAGGTGCACCACGGTACCGGCAGATGCACCATGGTACCAGCAGGTGCACCATGGTACCAGCAGGTGCACCATGGTACCAGCAGGTGCACCATGGTACCAGCAGATGCACCACGGTACCAGCAGGTGCACCATGGTACCAGCAGGTGCACCATGGTACCAGCAGATGCACCACGGTACCAGCAGGTGCACCATGGTACCAGCAGGTGCACCATGGTACCAGCAGATGCACCACGGTACCAGTAGGTGCATCATGGTACCAGCAGGTGCATCACGGTACCAGCAGGTGTACCATGGTACCAGCAGGTGCACCATGGTACCAGCAGGTGTACCATGGTACCAGCAGGTGCACCACGGTACCAGCAGGTGCACAATGGTACCAGCAGGTGCACCACGGTACCAGCAGGTGCATCATGGTACCAGCAGGTGCACCATGGTACCAGCAGGTGCACCATGGTACCAGCAGGTGCACCATGGTACCAGCAGGTGCACCATGGTACCAGCAGGTGTACCATGGTACCAGCAGGTGCACCATGGTACCAGCAGGTGCACCATGGTACCACCAGGTGCATCATGGTACCAGCAGGTGCACCATGGTACCAGCAGGTGCACCATGATACCAGCAGGTGCACCATGGTACCAGCAGGTGCACCATGGTACCAGCAGGTGCACCATGGTACCAGCAGGTGCACCATGGTACCAGCAGGTGCACCATACCAGCAGGTACCAGTAGGTGCACCATGGTACCAGCAGGTGCACCATGGTACCAGCAGGTGCACCATGGTACCAGCAGGTGCACCATGGTACCAGCAGGTGCACCATGGTACCAGCAGGTGCACCATGGTACCAGCAGGTGCACCATGGTACCAGCAGGTGCACCATGGAACCAGCAGGTGTACCATGGTACCAGCAGGTGCACCATGGTACCAGCAGGTGCACCATGGTACCAGCAGGTGCACCATGGAACCAGCAGGTGTACCATGGTACCAGCAGGTGCACCATGGTACCAGCAGGTGCACCATAGTGCCAGCAGGTGTACCATGGTACCAGCAGGTGCACCATGGTACCAGCAGGTGCACCATGGTACCAGCAGGTGTACCATGGTACCAGCAGGTGCACCATGGTACCAGCAGGTGCACCATGGTACCAGCAGGTGCACCATGGTACCAGTAGGTGCACCATGGTACCAGCAGGTGCACCATGGTACCAGCAGGTGCATCATGGTACCAGCAGATGCACCACGGTACCAGCAGGTGCACCATGGTACCAGCAGGTGCACCATGGTACCAGCAGGTGCACCATGGTACCAGCAGGTGCACCATGGTACCAGCAGGTGCACCATGGTACCAGCAGGTGCATCATGGTACCAGCAGATGCACCACGGTACCAGCAGGTGCACCATGGTACCAGCAGGTGCACCACGGTACCAGCAGGTGTACCATGGAACCAGCAGGTGCACCATGGTACCAGCAGGTGCACCATGGTACCAGCAGGTGCACCATGGTACCAGCAGGTGCACCATGGTACCAGCAGGTGCACCATGGTACCAGCAGGTGCACCATGGTACCAGCAGGTGCACCATGGTACCAGCAGGTGCACCATGGTACAAGCAGGTGCACCATGGTACCAGCAGGTGCACCATGGTACCAGCAGGTGCACCATGGTACCAGCAGGTGCACCACGGTACCAGCAGGTGCACCATGGTACCAGCAGGTGCACCATGGAACCAGCAGGTGCACCATAGTACCAGCAGGTGCACCATGGTACCAGCAGGTGCACCATGGTACCAGCAGGTGCACCATGGTACCAGCAGGTGCACCACGGTACCAGCAGGTGCACCATGGTACCAGCAGGTGCACCATGGTACCAGCAGGTGCACCATAGTGCCAGCAGGTGCACCATGGTACCAGCAGGTGCACCATGGTACCAGCAGGTGCACCACGGTACCAGCAGGTGCACCATGGTACCAGCAGGTGCACCACGGTACCAGCAGGTGCACTATGGTACCAGCAGGTGCACCACGGTACCAGCTGGTGCACCATGGTACCAGCAGGTGCACCATGGTACCAGCAGGTGCACCATAGTGCCAGCAGGTGCACCATGGTACCAGCAGGTGCACCATGGTACCAGCAGGTGCACCACGGTACCAGCAGGTGCACCATGGTACCAGCAGGTGCACCATGGAACCAGCAGGTGCACCATAGTGCCAGCAGGTGCACCATGGTACCAGCAGGTGCACCATGGTACCAGCAGGTGCACCATGGTGCCAGCAGGTGCACCATGGTACCAGCAGGTGCACCACGGTACCAGCAGGTGCACCATGGTACCAGCAGGTGCACCATGGTACCAGCAGGTGCACCATGGTACCAGCAGGTGCACCATGGTACCAGCAGGTGCACCATGGTACCAGCAGGTGCACCATGGTACCAGCAGGTGCACCATGGAACCTGCAGGTGCACCATCGTCCCAGCAGGTGCACCATGGTACCAGCAGGTGCACCATGGTACCAGCAGGTGCACCATAGTGCCAGCAGGTGCACCATGGTACCAGCAGGTGCACCATGGTACCAGCAGGTGCACCACGGTACCAGCAGGTGCACCATGGTACCAGCAGGTGCACCATGGTACCAGCAGGTGCACCATGGAACCAGCAGGTGCACCATAGTGCCAGCAGGTGCACCATGGAACCAGCAGGTGCACCATAGTACCAGCAGGTGCACCATGGTACCGGCAGGTGCACCATGGTACCAGCAGGTGCACCACGGTACCAGCAGGTGCACCATGGTACCAGCAGGTGCACCATGGTACCAGCAGGTGCACCATGGTACCAGCAGGTGCACCATGGTACCAGCAGGTGCACCATGGTACCATAAACACAGTAGGGAAGCAGTATCTATATATATCCGTTATACCATGGAGGTGGGTAGAGGTTCACCTTTAAAGACGCCTTCCGCACTCCGCCCACCCTAACCCACCCCAAACCCACCCACCCAGCCGCCCACTGTACTCCCCCTCCACCCATTCCTGTCATCTCTCCTACTTTAACTACTTTAAATGTTATATATATATATATATATATATATATATATATATATATATATATATATATATATATATATATATATATATATATATATATATATATATATATATATATATATATATATATATATATATATATATATATATATATATATATATATATATATATATATATATATGTGTGTGTAATTAATAATTTTGTACCAAAAGATCCTTAGGAAACTTACCTGACCTTATTATAACAAACTCAATTTAATTTAATCCAACTAAATATATTTTAAATGATAATTTAATAATAAACACAGTGAAATATATTTTTTTTCGGTACGCTCAGAATTATTTTTGCGAAATTGTTGCATATACAAGGTTTCACTTGACTTATTCGGCAAGAAGACTGTTGCTATTTAAGCCGAAATATACTATCATGTCTACGAGCACAGGGAAGACATGTCACACTATGGTAACGCAAAGACATGAAGAGACGTGACATTTCTCACTGGATTAAGACACATGTACAACACCTAGGTGCCTTTGCTGATGAATAAGACACATGTACAACACCTGGGTGTCTTTATTGATGAATAAGACACATGTACAACACCTGGGTGCCATTATTGATGAATAAGACACATGTACAACACCTGGGTGCCATTATTGATGAATAAGACACATGTACAACACCTGGGTGTCTTTATTGATGAATAAGACACATGTACAACACCTGGATATCTTTATTGATGAATAAGACACATGTACAACACCTGGGTGTCTTTATTGATGAATAAGACACATGTACAACACCTGGATATCTTTATTGATGAATAAGACACATGTGCAACACCTGGGTGTCTTTATTGATGAATAAGACACATGTACAACACCTGGATATCTTTATTGATGAATAAGACACATGTACAACACCTGGGTGTCTTTATTGATGAATAAGACACATGTACAACACCTGGGTGACTTTATTGATGAATAAGACACATGTACAACACCTGGGTGTCTTTATTGATGAATAAGACACATGTACAACACCTGGGTGACTTTATTGATGAATAAGACACATGTACAACACCTGGGTGTCTTTATTGATGAATAAGACACATGTACAACACCTGGATGTCTTTATTGATGAATAAGACACATGTACAACACCTGGGTGCCTTTGCTGATGAATAAGACACATGTACAACACCTGGGTGTCTTTATTGATGAATAAGACACATGTAAAACACCTGGGTGACTTTATTGATGAATAAGACACATGTACAACACCTGGGTGCCTTTGCTGATGAATAAGACACATGTACAACACCTGGGTGTCTTTATTGATGAATAAGACACATGTACAACACCTGGGTGTCTTTATTGATGAATAAGACACATGTACAACACCTGGGTGACTTTATTGATAAATAAGACACATGTACAACACCTGGGTGTCTTTATTGATGAATAAGACACGTGTACAACACCTGGGTGTCTTTATTGATGAATAAGACACATGTACAACACCTGGGTGTCTTTATTGATGAATAAGACACATGTACAACACCTGGGTGTCTTTATTGATGAATAAGACACATGTACAACACCTGGGTGTCTATATTGATGAATAAGACACATGTACAACACCTGGGTGTCTTTATTGATGAATAAGACACATGTACAACACCTGGGTGTCTTTATTGATGAATAAGACACATGTACAACACCTAGTTGTCTTTATTGATGAATAAGACACATGTACAACACCTGGGTGACTTTATTGATGAATAAGACACATGTACAACACCTAGTTGTCTTTATTGATGAATAAGACACATGTACAACACCTGGGTGACTTTATTGATGAATAAGACACATGTACAACACCTGGGTGTCTTTATTGATGAATAAGACACATGTACAACACCTGGGTGCCTTTATTGATGAATAAGACACATGTACAACACCTGGGTGTCTTTATTGATGAATAAGACACATGTACAACACCTAGTTGACTTTATTGATGAATAAGACACATGTACAACACCTAGTTGTCTTTATTGATGAATAAGACACATGTACAACACCTGGGTGCCTTTATTGATGAATAAGACACATGTACAACACCTGGGTGTCTTTATTGATGAATAAGACACATGTACAACACCTGGGTGCCTTTATTGATGAATAAGACACATGTACAACACCTGGGTGTCTTTATTGATGAATAAGACACATGTACAACACCTAGTTGTCTTTATTGATGAATAAGACACATGTACAACACCTAGGTGTCTTTATTGATGAATAAGACACATGTACAACACCTAGTTGTCTTTATTGATGAATAAGACACATGTACAACACCTAGTTGTCTTTATTGATGAATAAGACACATGTGCAAGGCACGTACACAGGTACCAACAGGAAAATCTCCAGTGTGATAAAGTCGCATCTAACAGTTAGACTCCAGCTCTGCACCCGCTTGTTATTCTTCTGGCTGGATCATTTGCATGCCAAATGAGTAGTTAGTTCCGGCGAGGAGGAGACAGGTAAGGTATGGACCTCTCCTGTCCTTACTGCTAAATGTGTGTGTGTATAGAGGTGTGTGTGTGTGTGTGTGTGTGTGTGTGTGTATAGTATGTGTATGTATAGAGGTGTATGTGTGTGTGTATAGAGGTGCATGTGTGTGTGTGTGTGTGTGTGTGTATAGTATGTGTATGTATAGAGATGTATATGTGTGTGTGTATAGAGGTGCATGTGTGTGTGTGTGTGTGTGTGTGTGTATAGTATGTGTATGTATAGAGGTGTATGTGTGTGTGTATAGAGGTGCATGTGTGTGTGTGTGTGTGTGTGTATAGTATGTGTATGTATAGAGGTGTATGTGTGTGTGTGTATAGAGGTGCATGTGTGTGTGTGTGTGTGTATAGTATGTGTATGTATAGAGGTGTATGTGTGTGTGTGTATAGAGGTGCATGTGTGTGTGTGTGTGTGTGTGTGTGTGTGTGTGTGTGTGTGTGTGTGTGTGTATGTGTGTGTGTCTGTGTATAAATAATGAACTATGTATGTGTATGAATCTGTGTGTATATCCCAGTATAGATTTTGTGTATTATTCAGTCAGGTCTTTTGCAATCCTCGGCGCGTTATATGAAGCGGTAAACCCGCAGGGGCTCACAAATAGCCCAATAAATGCGCGATCCCCGATGGGTATCCCTGTATCCCACAACTCCAGCCCCCTCTACCTCAATTGACGAGAAAAAAATAGTGCAGAGTGCGGCATGGGGTTCAAAGGCAGTAAAATATTTGTGTCGAAGGTTTGAAGCCGATATGAAGCAGCATTCACTAGTTATCATATATAAATTAATATCCTATTATCTTTAGCGAAAGCTGTTAATCAGGTCATAGACCAAATTGGATTATGCACAGACCAAATTGGGTCATGCACAGACCATATTGGGTCAGAGACCAAATTGATCATACACAACATACTGGGTCATAGACTAAATTGGGTAATTCAGACCAAATTGTCATACACAGACCAAACTGGTCATACACAGACCAAACTGGTCATATGCAGACCAAATTAGAACTTTTCACTACGAATCGCCAACTTTGACAGTTTCAAGCTGATCTAAAGACTAATTCTCGAGGTATCTCACAAACGTCACCACCAAAACCGACCCAGAACGCAGACGTCTAAGTTATTCCTGAGGAAAGTTTGAAGCCGATCGGATGATGCATTCACTAGAATTTAATTTACATCATCTCAGGAAAGTACAAAAGCTTCTGAGGTTTGAAGCCAATAGGAAGAGTCATTCCTTGATTTTTTAAATGTTTTAATGCAACTGTTGCATTGCAACTTGCACTGG
>NC_091390.1:2377274-2448391 GCF_038502225.1 Cherax quadricarinatus
ATTAATTCTTAATGAATAATTGGGAATTATTGGCAAATTCTTAATAATTGGGAATTATTGATTAATTCTTAATGAATAATTGGGAATTATTGGCAAATTCTTAATAATTGGGAATTATTGATTAATTCTTAATGAATAAGCTGTATAGCCCTTGTGGCTTAGCGCGTCTTTTTGATTATAATAATAATCTTAATGAATAATTGGGAATTATTGGCAAATTCTTAATAATTGGGAATTATTGATTAATTCTTAATGAATAATTGGGAATTATTGGTTAATTCTTAATAATTGGGAATTATTGGTTAATTCTTAATGAATAATTGGGAATTATTGGTTAATTCTTAATTGGGAATTATTGGTTAATTCTTAATGAATAATTGGGAATTATTGGGAAATTCTCCATGGATAATTGGTATTAGTTTGTGTGAGACAGCTGAAGAATGCATCTTCCTATAGGCGTCAAACCTTGAGAATAGTGGGATTTACCACAAAAAGGGAATATCACATTAATTTTAATCTGTGTACATAAGTATTGCATTATAAGTTACAAGTCTATCGAAAGAGGCATTACTCAGTTAATTGACATAAATCAGTTACCTGAAGAATGATTCACTCGATCGCTTTCAAACCTTTAAAATTAGTGTATCTTAGTGGAAGATTTATGTTGATATTTCTCGTTTCAAAATCAGGTTCCTAATTTTTTTGATATTTGGACAGTTTGGAAATGGGTTGCTATGCAGAAGCTCGGGAATGTATTTTCGGATTGGTTTCAAACCTTTAACACTGATATATGTTCAAAGGAGTTTTGTATTTGTTAATGGAGTTTAAAGTCTACCACACGAGGGTCATTAAGGCTGGTTGGTTGGTTAATGGGGTTTAAAGTCTATCTACGACACCAGGGTCATTAAGACTGGTTGGTTGGTTAATGGGGTTTAAAGTCTATCTACTACACGAGGGTCATTAAGACTGGTTGGTTAGTTAATGGGGTTTAAAGTCTACTACATGAGGGTCATTAAGACTGGTTGGTTGGTTAATGGGTTTTAAAGTCTATCTACTACATGAGGGTCATTAAGACTGGTTGGTTGGTTAATGGGTTTTAAAGTCTATCTACTACATGAGGGTCATTAAGACTGGTTGGTTGGTTAATGGGTTTTAAAGTCTATCTACTACACGAGGGTCATTAAGACTGGTTGGTTGGTTAATGGGGTTTAAAGTCTATCTACTACACGAGGGTCATTAAGACTGCAGGTCACCTGTACACCACCAGTCAAGAATACTTTAATACCTAAAATACTGATTAATGTAAACTACCAGTGTATATACACTGAGATATACACCTCTCAGTGTATATACACTGAGGTATACACCTCTCAGTGTATATACACTGAGATATACACCTCTCTGTATATACACTGAGATATACATCTCTCAGTGTATATACACTGAGGTATACACCTCTCAGTGTATATACACTGAGATATACACCTCTCAGTGTATATGCACTGAGATATACACCTCTCAGTGTATATACACTGAGATATACACCTCTCAGTGTATATGCACTGAGATATACACCTCTCAGTGTATATACACTGAGATATACACCTCTCAGTGTATATACACTGAGATATACACCTCTCAGTGTATATACACTGAGATATACACCTCTCAGTGTATATACACTGAGATATACACCTCTCAGTGTATATACACTGAGATATACACCTCTCAGTGTATATACACTGAGATATACACCTCTCAGTGTACATACACTGAGATATACACCTCACGTTGTATATCTTTTATGCTGGTCTTAGGTTTAAAATGAATCGTATATTTATATATAATTCTAATTATATAAACTAGAAAATATAATTAATATAAAAAATTATCGAAATTTGACCCATCATAAAACTGACCAAAGAAACACACGTTTGTTTACATATTCAGTTTTCCACGGCACCGGGAGAAGCCGGTCACCGACTCGTGTACAGTAGCAATGATTCTGATTCATGTATACATGATACATGTATACATGATTCATGTATACATGATACATGTATACATGGTGTGTTTCAGTGAGTGAAAAGTGGATACATGGTATGTGTTAGTGTGTGAAGCATTAATACAATGGCTGGAGCAATTCTCAACTAACCCACAATACCATGACTACAACAATTCACAACTAACCCACAATACCATGACTACAACAATTCACAACTAACCCACAATACCATGACTAAAACAATTCACAACTAACCCACAATACCATGACTAAAACAATTCACAACTAACCCACTATACCATGACTAAAACAATTCTCAACTAACCCACTATACCATGACTAAAACAATTCTCAACTAACCCACAATACCATGACTACAACAATTCACAACTAACCCACAATACCATGACTACAACAATTCACAACTAACCCACAATACCATGACTACAACAATTCATAACTAACCCACAATACCATGACTACAACAATTCATAACTAACCCACAATACAATGACTACAACAATTCACAACTAACCCACAATACCATGACAACAATTCACAACTAACCCACAATACCATGACTACAACAATTCATAACTAACCCACAATACAATGACTACAACAATTCGCAACTAACCCACAATACCATGACAACAATTCACAACCCACAAAACCACGACAACAACAATTCATAACTAACCCACAATACCATGACTACAACAATTCATAAGTAACCCACAATACCATGACAACAACAATTCACAACTAACCCACAATACCATGACAACAACAATTCCTAACTAACCCACAATAACATGACTACAACAATTCACAACTAACCCACAATACCATGACAACAACAATTCATAACTAACCCACAATAACATGACAACAACAATTCACAACTAACCCACAATACCATGACAACAACAATTCCTAACTAACCCACAATACCATGACTACAACAATTCACAACTAACCCACAATACCATGACAACAACAATTCATAACTAACCCACAATAACATGACAACAGTAATTCACAACTATCCCACAATACCATGACAACAACAATTCATAACTAACCCACAATACTACGACAACAACAATTCACAACTAACCCAGAATACCATGACAACAACAATTCATAACTAACCCAGAATACTACGACAACAATAATTCACAACTAACCCACAATACCATGACAACAATTTACAACTAACCCACAATACCACGACAACAACAATTCACAACTAACCCACAATACCATGACAACAACAATTCACAACTAATCCATAATACCATGACTACAACAATTCACAACTAACCCACAATACCATGACTACAACAATTCACAACTAACCCACAATACCATCAAAACAATTCACAACTAACCCACAATACCATGACAACAACAATTCACAACTAATCCACAATACCACGACAACAACAATTCACAACTAACCCACAATACCATGACTACAACAATTCACAACTAACCCACAATACCATGACTACAACAATTCATAACTAACCCACAATACCATGACTACAACAATTCACAACTAACCCACAATACCATGACTACAACAATTCACAACTAACCCACAATACCATGACTACAACAATTCACAACTAACCCACAATACCATGACTACAACAATTCACAACCCACAATACCATGACTATAACAATTCACAACCCACAATACCATTACAACAATTCACAACTAACCCACAATACCATGACAATTCACAACTAACCCACAATACCATGACTACAACAATTCACAACTAACCCACAATACCATGACTAAAACAATTCACAACTAACCCACAATACCATGACTACAACAATTCACAACTAACCCACAATGCCATGACTACAACAATTCACAACTCAAAATACCATGACTACAACAATTCACAACCCACAATACCATGACTATAACAATTCACAACCCACAATACCATTACAACAATTCACAACTAACCCACAATACCATGACTACAACAATTCACAACTAACAATACCACTACTACAACAACTCACAACTAACAATACCACGACTTCAACAATTCACAACTAACCCACAATTTAGAGAGAATTATTGATATTAAAATTATTAAATCTATTGTGAATTATTTTCATAATCAGTAGAAAGCTCTAAACACGTATGTAATATAGCTCCTGGGAAAAGCAATCATGTTTGATTCGGGGAAGAGGATAAATCCTGACCTTAGAGTAGTGAAAATGATCTTGGATACATTTGGTAAGTTTAAACTCTGTCTACTACACGAGTGTCATTAAGACTGGTTGATTGGTTAATGGGGTTTAAAGTCTATCTACTACACGAGGGTCATTAAGACTGGTTGGTTGGTTAATGGGGTTTAAAGTCTATCTACTACACGAGGGTCATTAAGACTGGTTGGTTGGTTAATGGGGTTTAAAGTCTATCTACTACACGAGGGTCATTAAGACTGGTTCGTTGGTTAATGGGGTTTAAAGTCTATCTACTACACGAGGGACATTAAGGCTGATTGGTTGGTTAATGGGGTTTAAAGTCTATCTACTACACGAGGGTCATTAAGGCTGGTTGGTTGGTTAATGGGGGTTAAAGTCTACCTACTACACGAGGGTCATTAAGACTGGTTGGTTGGTTAATGGGGTTTAAAGTCTACTACACGAGGGTCATTAAGACTGGTTGGTTGGTTAATGGGGTTTAAAGTCTATCTACTACACGAGGGTCATTAAGACTGGTTGGTTGGTTAATGGGGTTTAAAGTCTATCTACTACACGAGGGTCATTAAGACTGGTTGGTTGGTTAATGGGGTTTAAAGTCTATCTACTACACGAGGGTCATTAAGACTGGTTGGTTGGTTAATGGGGTTTAAAGTCTATCTACTACACGAGGGTCATTAAGACTGGTTGGTTGGTTAATGGGGTTTAAAGTCTATCTACTACACGAGGGTCATTAAGACTGGTTGGTTGGTTAATGGGGTTTAAAGTCTATCTACTACACGAGGGACATTAAGGCTGGTTGGTTAATGGGGTTTAAAGTCTATCTACTACACGAGGGTCATTAAGACTGGTTCGTTGGTTAATGGGGTTTAAAGTTTATCTACTACACGAGGGTCATTAAGGCTGGTTGCTTGGTTAATGGGGGTTAAAGTCTACCTACTACACGAGGGTCATTAAGACTGGTTGGTTGGTTAATGGGGTTTAAAGTCTATCTACTACACGAGGGTCATTAAGACTGGTTGGTTGGTTAATGGAGTTTAAAGTCTATCTACTACACGAGGGTCATTAAGACTGGTTGGTTGGTTAATGGGGTTTAAAGTCTATCTACTACACGAGGGTCATTAAGACTGGTTGGTTGGTTAATGGGGTTTAAAGTCTATCTACTACACGAGGGACATTAAGACTGGTTGGTTTGTTAATGGAATTTAAAGTCTATCTACTACACGAGGGTCATTAAGACTGGTTGGTTGCTTAATGGAGTTTAAAGTCTATCTACTACACGAGGGTCATTAAGTCTGATTGGTTTGTTAATGGGGTTTAAAGTCTACTACACGAGGGTCATTAAGACTGGTTGGTTGGTTAATGGGGTTTAAAGTCTATCTACTACACGAGGGTCATTAAGGCTGCAGGTCACCTGTACACCACCAGTCAAGAGTACTTTAATACCTAAAATACTGATTAATGTAAACTACCAGTGTATATACACTGAGATATACACCTCTCAGTGTATATACACTGAGATATACACCTCTCAGTGTATATACACTGAGATATACACCTGCCAGTGAATATACACTGAGATATACACCTCTCAGTGTATATACTCTGAGATATACTCCTGCCAGTGTATATACACTGAGATATACACCTCTCAGTGTATATACACTGAGATATACACCTCTCAGTGTATATACACTGAGATATACACCTCTCAGTGTATATACACTGAGATATACACCTCTCAGTGTATATACACTGAGATATACACCTCTCAGTGTATATACACTGAGATATACACCTCTCAGTGTATATACACTGAGATATGCACCTCTCAGTGTATATACACTGAGATATACACCTCTCAGTGTATATACACTGAGATATACACCTCTCAGTGTATATACACTGAGATATACACCTGCCAGTGAATATACACTGAGATATACACCTCTCAGTGTATAAATATAAATGGAGTACAGTACTGTGTAGTACTTGACAGGGGAGTACACAAGTGGAGTGTACAAGTGGAGTGTACAAGTGGAGTGTACAAGTGGAGTGTACAAGTGGAGTGTACAAGCGGAGTGTACAAGTGGAGTGTACAAGTGGAGTGTACAAGTGGAGTGTACAAGTGGAGTGTACAAGCGGAGTGTACAAGTGGAGTGTACAAGTGGAGTGTACAAGTGGAGTGTACAAGTGGAGTGTACAAGTGGAGTGTACAAGTGGAGTGTACAAGTGGAGTGTACAAGCGGAGTGTACAAGTGGAGTGTACAAGTGGAGTGTACAAGTGGAGTGTACAAGTGGAGTGTACAAGTGGAGTGTACAAGCGGAGTGTACAAGTGGAGTACACAAGTGGAGTACACAAGTAGAGTACACAAGTAGAGTACACAAGTAGAGTACACAAGTGAAGTACACAAGTAGAGTACACAAGTAGAGTTCAGAAGTAGAGTACACAAGTAGAGTACAGAAGTAGAGTACACAAGTGAAGTACACAAGTAGAGTACACAAGTAGAGTTCAGAAGTAGAGTACACAAGTAGAGTACAGAAGTAGAGTACACAAGTGAAATGCACAAGTAGAGTACAGGAGTACAGAAGTAGAGTACACAAGTTGAGTACACAAGTAGAGTGCACAAGTAGAGTACACAAGTAGAGTACACAAGTTGAGTACACAAGTAGAGTGCACAAGTAGAGTACACAAGTAGAGTACACAAGTAGAGTACACAAGTGAAGTACACAAGTAGAGTACAGAAGTAGAGTACACAAGTAGAGTACACAAGTGAAGTGCACAAGTAGAGTACACAAGTAGAGTACACAAGTGAAGTGCACAAGTAGAGTACAAGAGTACACAAGTAGAGTACACAAGTAGAGTACACAAGTGAAGTGCACAAGTAGAGTACAGAAGTAGAGTACACAAGTGAAGTGCACAAGTGGAGTACAGAAGTAGAGTACACAAGTAGAGTACACAAGTGAAGTGCACAAGTGGAGTACAGAAGTAGAGTACACAAGTGAAGTGCACAAGTAGAGTACACAAATGAAATGCACAAGTAGAGTACAAGAGTACACAAGTAGAGTACACAAGTAGAGTACACAAGTGAAGTGCAGAAGTGGAGTACACAAGTAGAGTACACAGGTGAAGTGCATAAGTAAAGTGCACGAGTACAGAAGTAGAGTACACAAGTAGAATACACAAGTAGAGTACACAAGTAGAGTACACAAGTAGAGTTCAGAAGTAGAGTACACAAGTAGAGTACAGAAGTAGAGTACACAAGTGAAGTACACAAGTAGAGTACACAAGTAGAGTTCAGAAGTAGAGTACACAAGTAGAGTACAGAAGTAGAGTACACAAGTGAAGTGCACAAGTGGAGTACAGAAGTAGAGTACACAAGTAGAGTACACAAGTGAAATGCACAAGTAGAGTACAGGAGTACAGAAGTAGAGTACACAAGTAGAGTACACAAGTGAAGTGCACAAGTGGAGTACAGAAGTAGAGTACACAAGTAGAGTACACAAGTGAAGTGCACAAGTAAAGTGCACAAGTAGAGTACACAAGTAGAGTACACAAGTGAAGTGCACAAGTAAAGTGCACAAGTAGAGTACACAAGTAGAGTACACAAGTGAAGTGCAGAAGTGGAGTGCACAAGTAGAGTACACAAGTGAAATGCACAAGTAGAGTACAAGAGTACACAAGTAGAGTACACAAGTAGAGTACACAAGTAGAGTACACAAGTAGAGTACACAAGTGAAGTGCAGAAGTGGAGTGCACAAGTAGAGTACACAAGTAGAGTACACAAGTGAAGTGCAGAAGTGGAGTGCACAAGTAGAGTACACAAGTGAAGTGCATAAGTAAAGTGCACGAGTACAGAAGTAGAGTACACAAGTAGAATACACAAGCAGAGTACACAAGTGAAGTGCATAAGTAGAGTACAGAAGTAGAGTACAGAAGTAGAGTACAGAAGTAGAGTACACAAGTAGAGTACACAAGTAGAGTACACAAGTGAAGTGCATAAGTAGAGTACACAAGTAGAGTACAGAAGTAGAGTACAGAAGTAGAGTACAGAAGTAGAGCACACAAGTAGAGTACACAAGTGAAGTGCACGAGTAGAGTACACAAGTAGAGTACACGAGTAGAGTACACAAGTAGAGTACACAAGTGAAGTGCACAAGTAGAGTACACAAGTAGAGTACACAAGTAGAGTACACAAGTGAAGTGCACAAGTAGAGTACAAGAGTACACAAGTAGAGTACACAAGTAGAGTACACAAGTAGAGTACACAAGTAGAGTACACAAGTGAAGTGCACAAGTAGAGTACACAAGTAGAGTACACGAGTGAAGTGCACAAGTAGAGTACACAAGTAGAGTACACAAGTAGAGTACACAAGTAGAGTACACAAGTGAAGTGCACAAGTATAGTACACAAGTAGAGTACACAAGTAGAGTACACAAGTGAAGTGCACAAGTAGAGTACACAAGTAGAGTACACAAGTGAAGTGCACAAGTAGAGTACACAAGTGAAGTGCACAAGTAGGGTACATAAGTAGAGTAGACAAATAGAGTAGACAAGTAGAGTACACGAGTAGAGTACACAAGTGAAGTGCACAAGTAGAGTACACAAGTAGAGTACAGAAGTAGAGTACAGAAGTAGAGTACACAAGTAGAGTACACAAGTAGAGTACACAAGTAGAGTACAACTTACGTGTGTGAGCATCATGATCGGACATGTCTGGAGGTGTGGGTGGCGCAGGGGCAGCTGCCGTGGGTGAGGAACAGCCCTTAGTGCCCACATCACGTACCATGGGCACTTTCTTGACCAGGTAGCAGCGGGGCATGTCACTGCCCTGCTGAGGAGTCAGCAGGCACGCTACTGCTTGGGTAGACGACATTCAACCCCTTAAAAGTAGGGCCAGAACGCCCCTTAACTGAATTTCTTGATTTCGATAGGGAAAGGGAGCATTTAACCCCTTAAATCAGATCCCGTAACCCCTTCAACCCCTTCAGATTCCCGAAGATTGCAAGGGTAAGGGGCAAAAGGGGGAAATTAGGGGTTAATTAGGGGTTAAGGGGAAGAAATAAGTGTCACAGTTCACCGTACACACGCGTACACACAGTCACAGTAATTTCCAGCCGTACACAGGAGCCGGTGTACATATCTAGGTACATAGGTACACATGGCACAGGAGCACATAAGCCGCGTTGCATAGGAGCAGTATTGTGGATTAGGTGCTCCAGGGAGCCGCGTCAGGAGCACTGGAACCTACGGCGGAATTCCTTGGGCATTTTCTTTACTCAGGTGAAGGCACTAGGTGAAGGTAACCAACGTGCTCCTGCGTCACTTCACTGCCACCTGTTTCACTCTGAAGCAACAATTGTCAGCCACCAGGACTGCTGACACCCCAGCATGGACATGGGCTGATGTTTCGCCGCCTCTGGACGACGTTTCCAGCGATGGTGGTGTTCCTTGCCTTCCAGCCACGGCCAGACGTCCCTCTCGGCGTCCTCTAAACTGGCCGAAACCACGATCCAGGGCACTGTTTCGCCCGCGGAAGTGGCACTATCCTCCCCGGTCTTGCTCCCTCCGACATTACCACCACCTCCCTCTTCCCCTGCACGCGCAGGCGCCATTCCCATTCCCATTCTACCATGATTCACCAGACACCCCCCCATTATACCTTCTCACCATCCACTGCCACATTTAACCACCAGCTGAGGCATCTACAACTCTCCCTATTAACCAGCTGCTGCTCCAGCTGGAAGGAAATTAGAGAGCCCTTCCTTGCCTACGAGATATTTCCAATACTTTCTAAAGAAAGTTTAGAGAAAGGACCAAATTCATTTTCTTTGTATTTTGTTCCAGATCGCAAGTATAACGTAGACTCGTTTTTCCATGTTCCAGAGCTCTTCTGATACTGGAAGCCTGAAGTTATAATTACTTGTTATTCTGCTCTCTAGCTAGTATTTATGGGTAATTTGGTGTGTTATGTTGTGCGAGGAAGTTGACGGAAGTTTGTTTAGGTGAATAATGCGGTGGTGAAGTATGGGAGAGGCGAGACAGAGATGTATATATGAGGATCAATATTTGGGAACCGCGTCACCTGTTTCTCAGGGCTAGCGTGTGAGCCTACAACACGACAGGCAGTGTAGCCACAATGGAGTGCTACCCTACCCTCTCACCCCCATCACTTATTTAATAAAAAAAAATACCAAAAAAAATCAGATCATACGAAATAATTCATACGAGACGGCAAAATAGTTTTTCACGCTGGAGGAACTACCCAGGTCCAAATAATGGAGTTAAAGGTGTGTGTGGTAGAGGTTGATGGCTCCCAGGGTGTGGCAACACTGACTCCGGACCCAGCAAAACACAACATTGCCAAAAACTGCCTTAAAAACGTCACTTTTTTTTAGACCCATCAAAACTTTTAATCCCCATCCCATTATAGACATTTTACCCCATATAATATCCCCCATAACTACGCTAAATCACTACATTATGCAGCCTCTCTGAACTAAGATTATGTATGTATATATATATATATATATATATATACATATATATATATATATATATATATATATATATATATATATATATATATATATATATATATTATATATATATATGAGGTTTAAAGTCTGTCTACTACACGAGGGTCATTAAGACTGGTTTGTTGGTTAATGGGGTTTAAAGTCTATCTACTACACCAGGGTCATTAAGACTGGTTGGTTGGTTAATGGGGTTTAAAGTCTATCTACTACACGAGGGTCATTAAGACTGGTTGGTTGGTTAATGGGGTTTAAAGTCTATCTACTACACGAGGGTCATTAAGACTGGTTGGTTGGTTAATGGGGTTTAAAGTCTATCTACTACACGAGGGTCATTAAGACTGGTTGGTAGAGTAATGGGGTTTAAAGTCTATCTACTACACGAGGGTCATTAAGACTGATTGGTTGGTTAATGGGGTTTAAGGTCTATCTACTACACGAGGGTCGTTAAGACTGGTTGGTTGGTTAATGGGATTTAAAGTCTATCTACTACACGAGCGCCGTTAAGACTGGTTGGTTGGTTAATGGGGGTTTAAAGTCTATCTACTACACGAGGGTCATTAAGACTGGTTGGTTGGTTAATGGGGTTTAAAGTTTATCTACTACACGAGGGTCATTAAGACTGGTTGGTTGGTTAATGGGGTTTAAAGTCTGTCTACTACACGAGGGTTTAAAGTCTATCTACTACACGAGGGTCATTAAGACTGGTTGGTTGGTTAATGGGGTTTAAAGTCTATCTACTACACGAGGGTCATTAAGACTGGTTGGTAGAGTAATGGGGTTTAAAGTCTATCTACTACACGAGGGTCATTAAGACTGATTGGTTGGTTAATGGGGTTTAAGGTCTATCTACTACACGAGGGTCGTTAAGACTGGTTGGTTGGTTAATGGGATTTAAAGTCTATCTACTACACGAGCGCCGTTAAGACTGGTTGGTTGGTTAATGGGGGTTTAAAGTCTATCTACTACACGAGGGTCATTAAGACTGGTTGGTTGGTTAATGGGGTTTAAAGTCTGTCTACTACACGAAGGTCATTAATACTGGTTGGTTGGTTAATGGGGTTTAAAGTCTGTCTACTACACGAGGGTCATTAATACTGGTTGGTTGGTTAATGGGGTTTAAAGTCTACTACACGAGGGTCAATAAGACTGGTTGGTTGGTTAATTGGGTTTAAAGTCTACACGAGGGTCGTTAAGTCTGGTTGGTTGGTTATTCGGGGTTAAAGTCTACTACACGAGGGTCATTAAGACTGGTTGGTTAATGGGGTTTAAAGTCTATCTACTACACGAGCGCCGTTAAGACTGGTTGGTTGGTTAATGGGGTTTAAAGTCTACCTACTACGCGAGGGTCATTAAGACTGGTTGGTTGGTTAATGGGGTTTAAAGTCTATCTACTACGCGAGGGTCATTAAGGCTGCAGGTCACCTGTACACCACCAGTCAAGAATAATTTAATACCTAAAATACTGATTAATGTAAACTACCAGTGTATATACACTGAGATATACACCCCTGTGTATATTCACTGAGATATACACCTCTCAGTGTATAAACACTGAGATATACACCTCTCAGTGTATAAACACTGAGATATACACCTGCCAGTGTATGTACACTGAGATATACACCTCTCAGTGTATAAACACTGAGATATACACCTGCCAGTGTATATACACTGAGATATACACCTCTCAGTGTATATACACTGAGATATACACTCTTAGTGTATATACACTGAGATATACACCTCACGGTATATATACAATTTGTGACATATGCCCTATTTAGACAAGTATATAAGGCTCTTGATCCGTGGAACAAGAGCCCTCCTCTTCCTCGGATCCACCCAGCTTTCCCATCACTCTCAAATAATTCTCCAGAATTGAATTTCAAACTAACAGAGCTATGTTTGAGCTGGGTTAGAGCTCCCTATATTGAAGTTCCGTGTATTAGAGCTCCCTGTATTAGAGCTCCCTGTATTAGAGCTCCCTGTATTAGAGCTCCCTGTATTAGAGCTCCCTGTATTAGAGCTCCCTGTATTAGAGCTCCCTGTGTTAGAGCTCCCTAGATGGGAATTTCCCTAATTCCTTCTATCTTGCACCAACAGAGCCCACGGAAGTCACCGAGATTATAAAGTCACTTAAAAATAACTCGGGGAATCTGTCTCATGTCCCACCATTACTGTACAAGCGAGCGGCCCATGTCCTTTCGCATGCTATTTCATTACTCTTTAACAAGTCACAAGAGACTAGCACCTTCCCGAACTACTCAAGATGGCAAGGGTTACACCAATACATAAAGGTGGTGACCCTGCAGACTTAAACAACTACAGGCCAATATCTAACTTACTATTGCAATCCAAAATCTTTGAGAAACTCGTGTACAAGAGACTGTATTCATTTATAACGGCTCAAAACATACTCAACCCCTGCCAATTTGGATTCAGGAAAAATAAAAGCACTAATGATGCAATCATAAAAATGCTAGATCTGCTTTACACAGCATTGGAAAGTAAGGAATATCCTATAGGAATTTTTATTGACCTAAGAAAAGCTTTTGACACAGTAGACCACGACATCCTACTCCACAAACTTGATCATTACGGTATAAGAGGCCATGCGCTTGCTTATTTCAAATCTTACATTACTAATAGGTATCAGTATGTCACCATTAAAGACACAGCATCAGCAACACGGCCACTTGATACTGGAGTTCCGCAGGGAAGTGTCCTTGGTCCCCTGCTCTTCCTCATATACATCAATGACTTTCCAAATGTATCCCAACACCTGAAACCCATTCTCTTTGCTGACGACACGACTTATGTCATCTCTCACCCTAATCTTGCCACCCTCAACACCACTGTGAATGAGGAGCTGATTAAAATATCGACTTGGATGACAGCCAATAAACTTACGCTTAACACTGACAAAACCTACTATATTATGTTTGGTAGCAGAGCAGGAGATGCAAAAATTAACATTAAGATTGACAACACTCTAATTACCAGAAATAATGGGGGCAAATTTCTAGGCTTATACCTTGACAACAACCTGAATTTCAGCACCCATATCCAGCATATAACCAAAAAAGAATCCAAAACGGTTGGGATCCTCTCCAAGATACGATACTACGTGCCGCAAAATGCCCTTCTCACACTATACCACTCACTTATTTATCCATACCTCACCTATGCTATTTGTGCTTGGGGATCAACTGCAGCAACACACCTAAAGCCAATAATAACCCAACAAAAACCTGCAGTAAGAATAATCACTAAATCCCATCCCTGGCAACACCCCCCCCCCACTCTTCATAGACCTAAACTTACTCCCTGTTCAGTACATCCACACTTACTACTGTGCAATCTACATCTACAGGACCTTAAACTCTAATATCAACCTTGACCTAAAACGCTTTCTTGATAGTTGTGACAGAACCCACAGGCATAACACCAGACACAAACATCTCTACGACATTCCCCGTGTCCGACTAAACCTTTACAAAAATTCAATGTATGTCAAAGGCCCTAAAATCTGGAATACCCTACCTGAGAACTCTAGAACTGCAGACACATTCATCACCTTCAAAACTACCATTAGAAAACATCTTATCTCCCTGATACACCCCATCAACTAACTACACGAATACCACCTGGTGGTTCACACTTACACTCACTCACTCATTTGACCATAAACAGAAATATTAATCTCAATCTTAAAATAATGGATCCTGTGATACTCCAATACTGAAACTATGTACTGTGCCAAAACAAAACGTTCACATTGCTAAACTCACAAACTAGTATTTAGTCACTTAGCCATAATACCAACTTACCTCATAATTTGTAATATTTTACAATTAAGAATAAAACTAAGTCTGCCCGAAATGCCTAGCCATGCTAAGCGTTCTAGTGGTACACTCTGTAATGCCTAGCCATGCTAAGCGTTCTAGTGGTACACTCTGTAATGCCTAGCCATGCTAAGCGTTCTAGTGGTACACTCTGTAATGCCTAGCCATGCTAAGCGTTCTAGTGGTACACTCTGTAATGCCTAGCCATGCTAAGTGTTCTAGTGGTACACTCTGTAATGCCTAGCCATGCTAAGCGTTCTAGTGGTACACTCTGTAATGCCTAGCCATGCTAAGCGTTCTAGTGGTACACTCTGTAATGCCTAGCCATGCTAAGTGTTCTAGTGGTACACTCTGTAATGCCTAGCCATGCTAAGTGTTCTAGTGGTACACTCTGTAATACCTAGCCATGCTAAGTGTTCTAGTGGTACACTCTGTAATACCTAGCCATGCTAAGCGTTCTAGTGGTACACTCTGTAATGCCTAGCCATGCTAGGTGTTCTAGTGGTACACACTGTAATGCCTAGCCATGCTAAGTGTTCTAGTGGTACACTCTGTAATGCCTAGCCATGCTAAGTGTTCTAGTGGTACACTCTGTAATGCCTAGCCATGCTAAGCGTTCTAGTGGTACACTCTGTAATACCTAGCCATGCTAAGTGTTCTAGTGGTACACTCTGTAATGCCTAGCCATGCTAAGCGTTCTAGTGGTACACTCTGTAATACCTAGCCATGCTAGGTGTTCTAGTGGTACACTCTGTAATACCTAGCCATGCTAAGCGTTCTAGTGGTACACTCTGTAATGCCTAGCCATGCTAAGTGTTCTAGTGGTACACTCTGTAATGCCTAGCCATGCTAAGTGTTCTAGTGGTACACTCTGTAATACCTAGCCATGCTAAGTGTTCTAGTGGTACACTCTGTAATGCCTAGCCATGCTAAGCGTTCTAGTGGTACACTCTGTAATGCCTAGCCATGCTAGGTGTTCTAGTGGTACACTCTGTAATACCTAGCCATGCTAGGTGTTCTAGTGGTACACTCTGTAATACCTAGCCATGCTAAGTGTTCTAGTGGTACACTCTGTAATGCCTAGCCATGCTAAGTGTTCTAGTGGTACACTCTGTAATACCTAGCCATGCTAAGCGTTCTAGTGGTACACTCTGTAATACCTAGCCATGCTAGGTGTTCTAGTGGTACACTCTGTAATGCCTAGCCATGCTAAGCGTTCTAGTGGTACACTCTGTAATACCTAGCCATGCTAGGTGTTCTAGTGGTACACTCTGTAATGCCTAGCCATGCTAAGTGTTCTAGTGGTACACTCTGTAATGCCTAGCCATGCTAAGTGTTCTAGTGGTACACTCTGTAATACCTAGCCATGCTAGGTGTTCTAGTGGTACACTCTGTAATACCTAGCCATGCTAAGCGTTCTAGTGGTACACTCTGTAATGCCTAGCCATGCTAGGTGTTCTAGTGGTACACTCTGTAATACCTAGCCATGCTAGGTGTTCTAGTGGTACACTCTGTAATACCTAGCCATGCTAAGTGTTCTAGTGGTACACTCTGTAATATCTAGGCATGCTAAGTGTTCTAGTGGTACACTCTGTAATGCCTAGCCATGCTAAGCGTTCTAGTGGTACACTCTGTAATACCTAGCCATGCTAAGTGTTCTAGTGGTACACTCTGTAATGCCTAGCCATGCTAAGTGTTCTAGTGGTACACTCTGTAATACCTAGGCATGCTAAGTGTTCTAGTGGTACACTCTGTAATACCTAGGCATGCTAAGTGTTCTAGTGGTACACTCTGTAATGCCTAGCCATGCTAAGTGTTCTAGTGGTACACTCTGTAATACCTAGGCATGCTAAGTGTTCTAGTGGTACACTCTGTAATACCTAGGCATGCTAAGTGTTCTAGTGGTACACTCTGTAATGCCTAGCCATGCTAGGTGTTCTAGTGGTACACTCTGTAATACCTAGCCATGCTAGGTGTTCTAGTGGTACACTCTGTAATACCTAGCCATGCTAGGTGTTCTAGTGGTACACTCTGTAATCACAATTTTACTACATGTAAACCACACAATAACCAAATTTCTGTAAACTCAGCATTGTAATCCTTATAGAGAATAAACTTTGAATTTGAATATTAAAGCTCCCTGTATTACAGCATATACACCGAGGATATACACCTCTCGGTGTATATTCACTTATATGCAATGTATATACGCAATGTATATACAGGTATAAGGTGACTAACACCCAGGTACCTACTTACTGCTAGGTGACCATGGACAGCAGGTGTCTTAAGGAAACACGTACTGTTTCCACCCGTACCAGGGATCGAACCACGGACCCTCAGTGTGCGAGTGTGCTAGCAGTAGTATATAAATCAGTCTTATATAAATCAGTGTAATATATAAAATCAAATTAAACCATACCTCGGGCGGGGTTCGAACCCGCGATCAGTGTGTCTCAAAACTCCAGACCGTCGGTATATTTAATATTTACCGTCGGAAGCAATTTTTTTAATTTTTTTTTTTTAGTTATCCATTAAAAATAATTTTTTTCCTTAGTTATCCATTACATTTTTTCTTCAGTTTGCCTTGTGGTTTAGCGCTTCTTTTTTATTATAGTAATTCTTTAGTTTGCCATTAAATATTTAAGTTTTCTATGATGATCCAAGATTTCATAGAAAACTAAGCCTGAGGACAAAGTGATCGGGGACTTTTAAAAATATTATTTTTTGATTTGCAACAGTAATTAATAAGTTTATTTAGGTACAAGAACACACAAATACAGTTACGTAAGTTATCATACATAGCAGCATGTGTGTAGATTACCTGGGTAGCCCAAGAAAATCAGGGAGTGACTTATTACCAGTGTGGTCCTTGTAATTCTCTTTGCTGATGACACGACTTATGTCATCTCTCACCCTAATCTTGCCACCCTCACCACCATTGTGAATGAGGAGCTGATCAAAATATCGACTTGGATGACAGCCAATAAACTTACGCTTAACACTGACAAAACTTACTATATTATGTTTGGTAGCAGAGCAGGAGATGCACAAATTAACATTAAGATTGATAACACTCTAATTACCAGAAATAATGGGGGAAAATTCCTAGGCTTATACCTTGACAACAACCTGAATTTCAGCACCCATATCCAGCATATAACCAAAAAAGTGGTACACTCTGTAATCACAATTTTACTACATGTAAACCAAACAATAACCAAATTTCTGTAAACTCAGCATTGTAATCCTTATAGAGAATAAACTTTGAACTGAATTGAATTAATATCTTATTTAAACAATGAAAGGAGATGTACTTGGAATAAGGTAACGTGAGTTAACATTAAAGAGAGAATTAGATCACAGTATTAGGTACATGCATGTTAGATATATATAAATCATTCTCCTCCCTTTCTGTTGTTTCATTTATTAGGTACCTCTTGGTTGTCTTCTTGAACTGGTTCATGCTATGACTGTACAGGCAGTCTGTTCCATTCCTATATTACTGTACAATAATATGTTCTTAAAGCCTGACTACTGACTGTGGCTACTACAAAGTTGTGCTCTCTCCCCCCTAGTACTATGATTGTTTTGGCTGCCAGACTTGACAAACTTGGCAGCAAGATATTCTGGACACTGTTAGCAATATTATAAACTTAAATTAGCTTCAGTAGTTTTGCTCCAACCTGGGAAATAAGTCGCTGTTCTCCAAGTGAACACATGTTACCTCGTGGTTCCTGTCCCGAGGATAGTGAAGTTTTTATGGAGTCACGACTTCTAAACCGGGACAAACCGACTGATACCTCGTCCTGCTGGAATAAGAGCCGTGTCGGTGTAGCAAGACATCGAAATGAGATAGTGAATGGAGGAAATAAGGAGCATCAATCACCCACAGTTAAGTAACCCTTCTAGTCATAGCAGACTGATACTGGCCAGTTAGGTATGTTGTAATTGGATAGGTTATGGGTGATCCAACTACATCAAGTGACCACCAGAGAATATCTGGAAAGTGGTGGTATTTTATACAAGTGTTTTTTCCTTGATGGATATATCCATGTGCAACCTACCCCCCATTCATACAGTTAAACTAATATAATATATACAGTTCACAATTAATTAGTAGTGCTGTACTTGCGGGTGCTATCCAATTCATACTGGTCTCGGATAGATATGGGTAAGATTGTGAGGTCGAAGGAGCCACCTGCAGTGACCAGGGGTGGCTAAGTTTTTTCACATGTCTACACGGGGTGACTACGGGTCTCCCAATGAGATTACTTGTATGAATGTAATGTTGAGGTACATACTGGTAACCCCTATAAAATTTGCCATATCTGCCCGCTGGTCCTTCCTGAACCGGATGCAATCAGTGGAAAATTAATTGAATTAATTACTTAATAATTAAGTGACTGAAGGAAGTGGGTATAGAGTACACAAATTTAATCGGTCTTGTGGTGGATGATAATTAGCCCAATTAATTACTAGCACATGTGTGGCTAGGATTTATACAAGAGTAAAGTGCAAGAATTACTCTCATAAGGCGTCTACTTAAGTTGTATAATCAGTGATTATTAATTCCCTAACCATGGCTGGGTCTGAGGAAGTTAGTGCGGCTGGCAAGTCCATGGATGCCAAAGCAAAGAAAGCATCACTACTAGCTAGGAAGGGTCATGTTACTAAATCATATGACAAGTGCATGGAGTTAATGGGACAAGAAACGGTGAACCTTGATGAATTAAAGTTACACCTAGATCCCTTAGCAAATAGATGAGTCATATAAACTGTGGTATAAAGACTGTGAGAGAGATCTGCTGGTGAATTGTGCAGATTACCTGGAGAGAGTTTCGGGGGTCAACGCCCCCGCGGCCCGGTCCGTGACCAGGCCTCCTGGTGGATCAGCGCCTGATCAACCAGGCTGTTGCTGCTGGCTGCACGCAAACCAACGTACGAGCCACAGCCCGGCTGATCAGGAACTGACTTTAGGTGCTTGTCCAGTGCCAGCTTGAAGACTGCCAGGGGTCTGTTGGTAATCCCCCTTATGTGTGCTGGGAGGCAGTTGAACAGTCTCGGGCCCCTGATGCTGAAAGGGAGCGGCTGCTGGATCAATATTATGAAGTGGAGGACAACATTGTGTCCTGCAAAACTAAGGCTTTAGAGAAGGTAAAGGGTGTAGTCAATGTTGTTGGTCAACCTAGTAAGGAAAATTAGAGGTGTCTACCAAAACTCCCAGAATTATGCATGCCTGTGTTTAATCCGGGAGAAAACTGGGAGGAGTTTTGGTCTATCTTTAAAGCAGTCGTACATGATAGGAGTGATCTTGCAAGTGTTACCAAATTATGCTATTTAAAGGGACAAGTAAGGGGAGATACGCATGTTCTCATACAAGCATTGGAGGTCACTTATGGTAACTTGGAGCAAAGTAGGCTGGATCTAGTAGCTATTTTGGCTAGTTTGAAGACTTCAGATCACAACCGCAACGGCTTACAGCAATTGAGGATCAAACTAAAAGGCACTCTTAAAACCTTGAGTAATAAATATGATCTGGAGGGAGCAGAGTGATTGTTGAGTGCCTTGATACAGAATAAATTGAACTACAAGACAGTAGAGTGGCTATCTAACAGATATCACAAGGGTTACTTCGGGTTGGAAGAAATAAGAGTGGGCCTGCAGGAGCTAATTGTCCAACTGCAGACTAGCTAACCCATTACCTCTAGGAATACCACGTCTACAGACCCCAGTGCACCTGTCAAGTTCTACAAAAGGAAAATTTATCCCAATATCAATAATCATATGTCACCTACCAAAAGGGGCTACGTAGGCACATATCAAGTGACAGGGAGCAGTAATAGTGGTTCTTCACATCAAAGTAAGAGGAGTAAGTACCACCATAAGGGTAGCCCAGTTGATAAGAGGTCAGGCAAAGAAAGGAGAGATTGTATCTTCTGCAACGGTACTCATTTCTCTAAGAACTGTAATGCCTATAATTCATGGGATGTTAAAGTGGAAAGATTGGAAGAGCTTGCTAGATGTATCAGGTGTCTAGGAAATCATAATGTAAGGGATTGCCGTGCTAACTTGCACCATTGTTATCAGTGTAACAAAGGAAGGCACCACATACCTATGTGAATGGTTGGCTATACACATTACTGGTTTGTTATACACATTAATGGTTGGCTATACACATTAATGGTAAGTTATACACATCAATGGTTGGCCATACACATTAATGGTGAGGTATACATATTAATGGTTGGCTATACACATTAATGGTGAGTTATACACATTAATGGTGAGTTATACATATTAATGGATGGCTATACACATTAATGGTGAGTTATACACATTAATGGTGAGTTATACATATTAATGGTTAGCTATACACATTAATGGTAAGTTATACATATTAATGGTTAGCTATACACATTAATGGTAAGTTATACACATTAATGTTTGGCTATACACATTAATGGTTGGCTATACACATTAATGGTAAGTTATACACATTAATGGTTGGCTATACACATTAATGGTGAGTTATACACATTAATGGTTGGCTATACACATTAATGGTTGGCTATACACATTAATGGTGAGTTATACACATTAATGGTGAGTTATACATATTAATGGTTGGCTATACACATTAATGGTAAGTTATACATATTAATGGTGAGTTATACACATTAATGGTGAGTTATACACATTAATGGTGAGATATACACATTAATGGTGAGTTATACACATTAATGGTGAGCTATACACATTAATGGTGAGAAGTCGCCAGAAACTTACCACAGGTCAGCTGTTTTTAATAATCTTCCTGGCCTGTTAGTGTACTCGCATATAATCTAGTGATACCAGTGAATAGCAGAATACAGTGTTGTAGTAGCAACTAACCAGTATTATAATGGTACTTAGTGGAGTGGAGTGACTTTCATTAGTTTCTTTTTCTTGAAATACCAGACGTTACTGTGAATTTCATATAACCTGTAGTTACCAGCGGTCGCAATATACACAACGAGAAGCAATTATTACTACAGAAAAAGCGTCCTTCCTCCAAAATTTCCACCAGTCAACTATAGTGATAATATAGCATTTATTGTGGTGGAGACGGACAAAAAAAAAAATAGAAAAGCTAGATACAGCGATTGATAAACAAGGGTTGAGGTCGACCGTTCGTCATTGTAGGAGCTGCCAGCAGTCACCGGTTCTTCAACACGCAAGTTATACTTTTGTATCAATCAAATCACATATTACTCGGGTAGATAATTTCCAGTAGATCCTTCATGTGTTAGCCCAAATCACCGACCAGTATGTTTTAAATAAGCGACTCACTGATCAGATCAGATCGACTGGTCCGAACCCTTGACTGGTCCGAACCCTTGACTGGTCCGAACCCTTGACTGGTCCGAACCCTTGACTGGACCGAACCCTTGACTGGTTTCAAACGGTTTCATTGGACAATAAAGCAGACTGTAAATGGATGGGGTTGTAGGCGCCCTTATAAACACAAACATTAAATATATATCAGGAACGTGCACGGTAAGCTGTCCAATATACAAAAACAGTTAGAAACAGAAATACAAATAGCTAGAGCTTCATTTAAGGAGGTTATTAATAGAATATTCAAAAGGTTGCTAGTAGAATTGCAGTAAATCAACCATTCAAATCATTATGAAGCTGTGTGTAGTCTGTGGTCAGTCAAACAAACGGGCTTCCACATGGATAAATTGTCATTTTTGTGGAAATTGGTGTCACGCCCCTTGTGCAGATATCCAAGAACTAGCTACAAGCAGTATTAAAACAGGGAAGTGTTTTTGGATATGCCCAAATGAGATAAATCTGTGGACTAAAATCACAAGGGTATTAAAAGAGGACAACATCAAAGCTGCTTTCATAGAAAACCTGGAAGCTTTCTACAACAGATGGGAACATAAAAAGTCTGGGCTGAATGGTACTGCCCTTGATACTGGCCATGTAGTCAGAAACTGTAAGGCTGGAGATGAAGTCCTGGTAGTCAGTAAATGTGGGGCTGATAGTGCTGTCCTGGGAGACAGTAATGGTGAAGCTGGAGGTGCTGTCCTGGGAGACAGTAATGGTGAAGCTGGAGGTGCTGTCCTGGGAGACAGTAATGGTGAAGCTGGAGATGCTGTCCTGGGAGACAGTAATGGTGAAGCTGGAGATTTTGTCCAGGTAGTCGGGAATTATACGCAGGAAGGAATACATATAAATGACCTCATAGGGGACAGGAGCCATAGTAGGGAAACAAGTGTAGTCAAAGATAAGATAAAACCAATATTGCAAACTAGAAATACCGCAGGAAATAGCAAACAAGAGGACTCCACTAGCAATAGTGAGGATATATTACCAAAAACAACTGGTGGGAGCTCCATTGTTGGTGCTAGGGATGATAGAAGTAAAACAGGGAAACATGCACCAACAGGGAATACAGTCACAGAAACCCAAGGCAAACGGAAACCAAGCCTGTGCACATACTATGCACTTGGTATCTGCTGGCATGGGAAATCTGGAAAAACAGATGGGACGTGCAACTATGACCACCCTAGAAAATGCCATGCCCATATGACAACAGGAAAATGCAAACTCCCTTCCTGTAAACTTTTTCACCCTGAACTGTGTACCTCTTCAGTACAGGAAAGACTGTGCTATAACTTAAATTGCCAGGCATACCATCTAAAGGGGACAAAAAGATACAAAACATCCAGGCCATGGGAAAACCTGGGTAGCCACAGCCACTCAAGAGGGAGAGGTTTTTTAGTGCCAGGAAGGAAAAAAAACTGGCAGGAAATGGCAGAAATCGTACACCAAATCCAGTCATTCCTGGAGTGGAACCACAGTCGATGGCCTCCACTCCAAACCAACAGATACAGATACTAATGCCGGAAAAAAAATCCCCCCCCCCCAGTACCAACAATACCACCAGTCCGATAACATTCTTCTTTGCAAATATACAGGGTCTAAAGCCAGCAACAAACAACAAAATACCTTTCATCCGTGGACTGCTTGCAGAGGCAAAGGCAATGTTCGCGGCTTTCACTGAGACCCACATAAAGGATCACTTGGACAACGAAATATGGATCCCAGGTTACAACCTATACAGATGTGACAGAGTGAACAGGCAAAAGGGGGGGGGGGTTGGCCTGTACATTGCAGAGTCACTTGTTTGCACAGAACTGCTTAATGCCTCAAATGATGTAGTGGAAGTTTTAGCAGTAAAGGTCGAGAACCAAAACCTAGTCATTGTGGTAGTCTACAAGCCTCCGGATGCAACATCCTAGCAATTCCAGGAACAGCTGTTAAAAATTGACCACTGTCTGGAAAATCTTCCAGCTCCTGCACCCAACATCTTGCTCCTGGGAGATTTCAACTTAAGGCACCTAAAATGGAGGAATATAGCAAATAATATTGTTGCAGTAATAACACCAGGAGGCAGCTCTGATGAAAACTCACACTCACACGAGCTTTTAAATCTCTGCACAAACTTCAATTTAAACCAGCAAATAATAGAGCCTACTAGACTGGAGAATACACTAGACCTCATCTTCACTAACAATGATGATCTGATAAGAAATGTCACCATATCAAAAACAATATACTCAGATCACAACATAATTGAGGTTCAGACATGTATGCGTGGAGCCCCAGACCGACATAATGAGACTAGTCACGAGGGAGCCTTCACCAAATTCAACTTCAATAACAAAAACATAAAGTGGGACCAAGTAAACCAAGTCCTAACCGATATAAGCTGGGAAGATATACTAAGCAACACAGACCCCAACTTATGCCTAGAACAGATTAACTCGGTGGCACTCGATGTATGCACAAGGCTTATTCCTCTAAGAAAAAGGAGGAGTAGATGTAAAATAGAAAAAGACAGGCGCTCCCTTTACAGGCGACGGAAAAGAATAACAGAGCGGCTAAAAGAGGTCAATATATCTGAAATGCGTAGGGAGACACTGGTCAGAGAAATAGCAAGCATCGAACTTAAGCTAAAAGAATCCTTTAGGAGTCAGGAATCGCGGGAAGAACTAAAAGCCATAAATGAAATCGAAAGAAACCCAAAGTATTTCTTCTCCTATGCCAAATCAAAATCGAGAACAACGTCCAGTATTGGGCCCCTACTTAAACAAGATGGGTCCTACACAGATGACAGCAAGGAAATGAGTGAGCTACTCAAGTCCCAATATGACTCAGTTTTTAGCAAGCCGCTAACCAGACTGAGAGTCGAAGATCAAAATGAATTTTTTATGAGAGAGCCACAAAATTTGATTAACACAAGCCTATCCGATGTTATCCTGACGCCAAATGACTTCGAACAGGCGATAAATGACATGCCCATGCACTCTGCCCCAGGGCCAGACTCATGGAACTCTGTGTTCATCAAGAACTGCAAGAAGCCCCTATCACGAGCCTTTTCCATCCTATGGAGAGGGAGCATGGACACGGGGGTCGTCCCACAGTTACTAAAAACAACAGACATAGCCCCACTCCACAAAGGGGGCAGTAAAGCAACAGCAAAGAACTACAGACCAATAGCACTAACATCCCATATCATAAAAATCTTTGAAAGGGTCCTAAGAAGCAAGATCACCACCCATCTAGAAACCCATCAGTTACACAACCCAGGGCAACATGGGTTTAGAACAGGTCGCTCCTGTCTGTCTCAACTATTGGATCACTACGACAAGGTCCTAAATGCACTAGAAGACAAAAAGAATGCAGATGTAATATATACAGACTTTGCAAAAGCCTTCGACAAGTGTGACCATGGCGTAATAGCGCACAAAATGCGTGCTAAAGGAATAACAGGAAAAGTCGGTCGATGGATCTATAATTTCCTCTAACAGAACACAGAGAGTAGTCGTCAACAGAGTAAAGTCCGAGGCAGCTACGGTGAAAAGCTCTGTTCCACAAGGCACAGTACTCGCTCCCATCTTGTTCCTCATCCTCATATCCGACATAGACAAGGATGTCAGCCACAGCACCGTGTCTTCCTTTGCAGATGACACCCGAATCTGCATGACAGTGTCTTCCATTGCAGACACTGCAAGGCTCCAGGCGGACATCAACCAAATCTTTCAGTGGGCTGCAGAAAACAATATGAAGTTCAACGATGAGAAATTTCAATTACTCAGATATGGTAAACATGAGGAAATTAAATCTTCATCAGAGTACAAAACAAATTCTGGCCACAAAATAGAGCGAAACACCAACGTCAAAGACCTGGGAGTGATCATGTCGGAGGATCTCACCTTCAAGGACCATAACATTGTATCAATCGCATCTGCTAGAAAAATGACAGGATGGATAATGAGAACCTTCAAAACTAGGGAGGCCAAGCCCATGATGACACTCTTCAGGTCACTTGTTCTATCTAGGCTGGAATATTGCTGCACACTAACAGCACCTTTCAAGGCAGGTGAAATTGCCGACCTAGAAAATGTACAGAGAACTTTCATGGCGCGCATAACGGAGATAAAACACCTCAATTACTGGGAGCGCTTGAGGTTCCTAAACCTGTATTCCCTGGAACGCAGGAGGGAGAGATACATGATTATATACACCTGGAAAATCCTAGAGGGACTAGTACCGAACTTGCACACGAAAATCACTCACTACGAAAGCAAAAGACTTGGCAGACGATGCAACATCCCCCCAATGAAAAGCAGGGGTGTCACTAGCACGTTAAGAGACCATACAATAAGTGTCAGGGGCCCGAGACTGTTCAACTGCCTCCCAGCACACATAAGGGGGATTACCAACAGACCCCTGGCAGTCTTCAAGCTGGCACTGGACAAGCACCTAAAGTCAGTTCCGGATCAGCCGGGCTGTGGCTCGTACGTTGGTTTGCGTGCAGCGAGCAGCAACAGCCTGGTTGATCAGGCTCTGATCCACCAGGAGGCCTGGTCACAGACCGGGCCGTGGGGGCGTTGACCCCCGGAACTCTCTCCAGGTAAACTCCAGGTATACACATTAATGGTGAGTTATACACATTAATGGTTGCCTATACACATTAATGGTGAGGTATACATATTAATGGTTGGCCATACACATTAATGGTGAGTTATACATATTAATGGTTGGCTATACACATTAATGGTGAGTTATACACATTAATGGTTGGCTATACACATTAATGGTGAGTTATACACATTAATGGTGAGTTATACACATTAATGGTGAGTTATACACATTAATGGTGAGTTATACACATTAATGGTGAGTTATGCACATTAATGGTGAATTATACACATTAATGGTGGGTTATACACATTAATAATGAGTTATACACATTAATGGTGAGTTATACACATTAATGGTGGGTTATACACATTAATGGTGAGTTATGCACATTAATGGTGAGTTATACACATTAATGGTTGGCTATACACATTAATGGTAAGTTATACACATTAATGGTTGGCTATACACATTAATGGTTGGCTATACACATTAATGGTAAGTTATACACATTAATGGTGAGTTATACACATTAATGGTTGCCTATACACATTAATGGTTGGCTATACACATTAATGGTTGGCTATACACATTAATGGTAAGTTATACACATTAATGGTGAGTTATACGCATTAATGGTTAGCTATACACATTAATGGTGAGTTATACACATTAATGGTGGGCTATACACATTAATGGTGAGTTATACATATTAATTCAATTCAAATTCAAAGTTTATTCTCTATAAGGATTACAATGCTGAGTTTACAGAAATTTGGTTATTGTGTGGTTTACATGTAGTAAAATTGTGATTACAGAGTGTACCACTAGAACACCTAGCATGGTTAGGTATTACAGAGTGTACCACTAGAACACTTAGCATGGCTAGGTATTACAGAGTGTACCACTAGAACACTTAGCATGGCTAGGCATTACAGAGTGTACCACTAGAACACTTAGCATGGCTAGGCATTACAGAGTGTACCACTAGAACGCTTAGCATGGCTAGGTATTACAGAGTGTACCACTAGAACACTTAGCATGGCTAGGCATTACAGAGTGTACCACTAGAACACTTAGCATGGCTAGGCATTACAGAGTGTACCACTAGAACGCTTAGCATGGCTAGGTATTACAGAGTGTACCACTAGAACACCTAGCATGGCTAGGTATTACAGAGTGTACCACTAGAACGCTTAGCATGGCTAGGTATTACAGAGTGTACCACTAGAATGCTTAGCATGGCTAGGCATTACAGAGTGTACCACTAGAACACCTAGCATGGCTAGGCATTACAGAGTGTACCACTAGAACGCTTAGCATGGCTAGGTATTACAGAGTGTACCACTAGAACGCTTAGCATGGCTAGGCATTACAGAGTGTACCACTAGAACACCTAGCATGGCTAGGCATTTCGGGCAGACTTAGTTTTATTCTTAATTGTAAAATATTATAAATTATGAGGTAAGTTGGTATTATGGCTATGTGACTAAATACTAGTTTGTGAGTTTAGCAATGTGAATGCTTTTGTTCGGGCACAGTACATAGTTTCAGTATTGGAGTATCACAGGATTCATTATTTTAAGATTGAGATTAATATTTCTGTTTATGGTCAAATGAGTGAGTGAGTGTAAGTGTGAACCACCAGGTGGTATTCGTGTAGTTACTTGATGGGGTGTATCAGGGAGATAAGATGTTTTCTAATGGTAGTTTTGAAGGTGATGAATGTGTCTGCATTTCTAGAGTTCTCAGGTATGGTATTCCAGATTTTAGGGCCTTTGACATACATTGAATTTTTGTAAAGGTTTAGTCGGACACGGGGAATGTCGTAGAGATGTTTGTGTCTGGTGTTATGCCTGTGGGTTCTGTCACAACTATCAAGAAAGCGTTTTAGGTCAAGGTTGATATTAGAGTTTAAGGTCCTGTAGATGTAGATTGCACAGTAGTAAGTGTGGATGTACTGAACTGGGAGTAAGTTTAAGTCTATGAAGAGTGGGGGGGGGGGTGTTGCCAGGGATGGGATTTAGTGATTATTCTTACTGCAGCTTTTTGTTGGGTTATTATTGGCTTTAGGTGTGTTGCTGCAGTTGATCCCCAAGCACAAATAGCATAGGTGAGGTATGGATAAATGAGTGGTATAATGTGAGAAAGGCATTTTGCGGCACGTAGTATCGTATCTTGGAGAGGATCCCAACTGTTTTGGATACTTTTTTGGTTATATGCTGGATATGGGTGCTGAAATTCAGGTTGTTGTCAAGGTATAAGCCTAGGAATTTGCCCCCATTATTTCTGGTAATTAGAGTGTTGTCAATCTTAATGTTAATTTTTGCATCTCCTGCTCTGCTACCAAACATAATATAGTAGGTTTTGTCAGTGTTAAGCGTAAGTTTATTGGCTGTCATCCAAGTCGATATTTTAATCAGCTCCTCATTCACAATGGTGTTGAGGGTGGCAAGATTAGGGTGAGAGATGACATAAGTCGTGTCGTCAGCAAAGAGAATGGGTTTCAGGTGTTGGGATACGTTTGGAAAGTCATTGATGTATATGAGGAAGAGCAGGGGACCAAGGACACTTCCCTGCGGAACTCCAGTATCAAGTGGCCGTGTTGCTGATGCTGTGTCTTTAATGGTGACATACTGATACCTATTAGTAATGTAAGATTTGAAATAAGCAAGCGCATGGCCTCTTATACCGTAATGATCAAGTTTGTGGAGTAGGATGTGGTGGTCTACTGTGTCAAAAGCTTTTCTTAGGTCAATAAAAATTCCTAGTGGATATTCCTTACTTTCCAATGCTGTGTAAAGCAAATCTAGCATTTTTATGATTGCATCATTAGTGCTTTTATTTTTCCTGAATCCAAATTGGCAGGGGTTGAGTATGTTTTGAGCCGTTATAAATGAATACAGTCTCTTGTACACGAGTTTCTCAAAGATTTTGGATAGCAATGGTAAGTTAGATATTGGCCTATAGTTGTTTAAGTCTGTAGGGTCACCACCTTTATGTATTGGTGTAACCCTTGCCATCTTGAGTAGTTTCGGGAAGGTGCTAGTCTCTAGTGACTTGTTAAAAAGTAATGAAATAGCATGCGAAAGGACATGGGATGCTCGCTTGTACAGTAATGGTGGGACATGAGACAGATTCCCCGAGTTATTTTTAAGTGACTTTATAATCTCGGTGACTTCCGTGGGCTCAGTTGGTGCAAGATAGAAGGAATTAGGGAAATTCCCATCTAGGTAGTCCCTGGCATGGGCATTGGTATGTGGGATTTTACTGGCGAGATTAGATCCTATGGTTGAGAAGAAGTCGTTTATCTTGTTAGCTGTGTCAGTGGGATGTAGTGGTGTTTCATTAGGTTTAGTTAGGACAATATTCTTGGTTTTTCTCAGTTTGTGGGTCCCTAGTATCTGAGAGAGTTTTCCAGGTCTTTTTTATATCTCCTCTAGTGTCATTGAATCTACTGGTATAGCTGTTTGGCTTTCCTTATTACTTTGGTGAGAACTGATGAATAGTGTTTAAGAATATCTTTGTGTATTAAGCCCTGTCTATATTGCTTTTCATATTGGTGTTTCTTGTCAATGGATTTCAGAATGGTGCTGGTTAGCCATGGGCAACCAAGCCGTTTGTTTGTGATCTGTTTTGTTTTTTATAGGACAATGTTTGTTGTATAGTCTAAGTAATTTGTTAAGAAAAATGTCTGTCCAGTCATCAATACCAGTCAACAATCTCTAGGTCACCTGTGAACTTCCTTACTGAGGCCTCATCATGGAGTCTAAATGAGACTTTGTTGTATTCAAGTGGTGGTTTACTAATGTTTGTCAGGAGGAAGGTAGGGTAGTGGTCTGTAGTGCTCTCTGTGATTATCCCTGATTTAAGGGGGCCTAGTATATTGGTCCATATGTGGTCTATTATGGTTGCACTTGTCTCAGTGAGCCTGGTTGGTTTAGTTATTGTTGGTATGAGAAGTGTGTTGTTCATATTGTTGATGAAATCAGTTACAGGCTGATCATCTAGTAAGCCAAGGTTGATGTTGAAGTGTCCAGCTAAGAGAAGGTGGTGCTTATTCATTTGTCTGTTTGTTATTAGTGACTTTAATTTCTCACTGAAATTTGGGATGTTTGTGTGAGGTATCCGGTAAATGGCACCGATTGTTATAGGCGTCTTAAGTTTTTTTACAGTAAAATTAGCAAAAATGTATTCCCCATATTCATCACTAAAGCAAGTGGTGCTAAGACAAGATAATTGGTTAGAGTAATAGATTGCAATACCACCCCCCCAATTTGGTTTGGTCTGCAGTTGTGAATTGCTGTGTATCCTGGTAGAGGGTAGATATCTATTGTGTCCTGCTTAAGCCAGGTCTCAGTAAGAATAATGCAGGAAAAGGGTGTCTTTAGTGATTCAAGGAGTGCTAGGAGGTCATCATAGTGTTTGCTTAAGGACCTGATGTTGTAGTTAAGTACTGATAGACTTTTAGCATTGTTTAGGATAGTGCTGGCTTGTGATGCTGTGTAATAAAGGCAGTTACTTTCCAATAGGTTTTGATTGGGTGTCAGATTATGGAGGTTTAGATCAGGGTCAACATGATCAATCATCTTCTAGGTTTAAATTATGGTTATTTATATCCTGAGTTGTGTGTTGAGTTCTAGTACTGATATCTGTAGTGGTAGGAAGTTTGGACAAGTATATAGCTAGAGTATTTTGGTCATGTAGAGTATAGTCACTACTACACATAATGAAGTTGATGTTGTCTATGTGTTGTGCTGGAATGAACTAAAGTACAACTAGGTATAAACTAGTAATATAAAAATACAAATTAAAAATAGAACAAGACTCTCACTTGTAATCGCACTAAGGTCTAATAATGACTTTTGTGGAGTCTATGTTTTGAGCTAGAATGAGCTATAGTACAATAGGTTTAATCTAATAATATAAAAATACAAATTACAAATAGCACCAGTCTCTCACTAGTAATTGCACTATGGTCTAATATAGTGAATTTGGTATTGACTATGTATTGAGCTAGAATGAGCTAGAGTAAAACTGTGATTAATCTAATAATATAATAAAGGAACAAGACTCTCAACTGTAATTGCACTAAAGTCTTATATAAGTTGTTTACAAGAATTAGAGTATAATTAGATTTAAATTGACAGGATAAAATACACAAATTAAGGTAGCAAAAGAATAATAAAAAAATGATAAAAATAAAAATGGCAATGACTTGGTTATAATATGCTAGTAAGATGGTAGACAGGATAATATCAAAGTTGTAGTTGAAAATACTAGTTTAAAAAAGTATGGAATAAAAATGGTCAATAAAAGAAGTTTACAATAAGTTTGATCAATATAGTTTAAAGTAAAATTGGGCAATAATAGGGATTTAGAATAAAATTGGGCAATTGAGTATTTTTAAAGTGAGGTAGAATTATTGAAGACAAGTTATGGTTAGTTTATAATAAAATGAGATAGAACAGTTATGTGGTAAGATGTAAAAAAGGAGATAGATTCTGTAGATATTAAACACAATTAAGACTATGAGGTAGAATGGTCGTTGAATACAACAATGACAATCAAAAGTAGTTGGGGTATTAGAATTTTAGGGGGGCACAAATTTATGACAATATAACACTAACGGTGGACTATGGGTATTATCTGCACTTTATTCTGATTCTGTTAGTCCAGCCTCACTTAGGAATGTTTTAAGGTCATGTTCTGTAGAGATGAAGTATCTCTTCCCAGTGCGCTGTTTCCTAACTGCGATTTTTCCATCCCTCACAAAGCACTGGTGGATTTTTTGGGCATAGCGTAATTTTCTTAGCCGATAAAGAAGGTTTTGTCTTGTTTTGGTAAGGCACTCATTGACGTAAACATCAGTTTTCATAGAAATAGATGTTTTTAGTAGGTTGTTTCTTTGTAGGCTAGTTTGGAATTTTAACAGCACTGTTTTTTTACCTGCTTGGTAGCCCATCAGTTTGCAATCCTTTAGGTCATCACTATGTATGTTAAGGCGAAGGTGGTCCTTGATAAGCTGTAGGGTGGTCTCCATGCAGGTCTCTTGGGTGACTGTAGGTGGGAGATGTTTGCTGTTAACTACAACAGCGTCAGATAGCTGCTGTTGGTCATTATGGTCTTGGAAGTTGGTTATGACATTGGCAAGTTGTTGGTCCACTCTTGATCTTTCCTCTGTAATGTTGGTAGTAAGTAGGGTGACTTGGTCTTTTAGAGTGTTGATGGTGTCTAGGGACTGGGTGTGGGTGTTGCTTTGTTGTTCTAGAGTGTCTAGTTTATGTTCTAGAGCACTGATCTTGTTGAGGTAATCTGCATTGCTAGCCTTTAGTTCCTGCATTTCTTGAGTTAGTTTGGTGATCGTTTGGTTCTGAATCATAAGGAGTTTAGCTATTTCTGGGTCGGTGATCTTCTTGACATCAAATACTGGGAAGGAGTTATCTTGGACTGTGACGGCGGCCATGTTTGTTGTTGTCTGTCGTGTGTTGTGGTGATGCCGGTGGGTGATGAGGGTTGTGTCCTGGCTGGCAGTACCACAAGTTTTCCTCGTGTTATTACTGCTCTCACCTTTGATGTTAGGAATCCTTAGCTGGTTACTGGATCTTCTTTTATTGTTCTGACCCTTGTCCATTGGTTGTGGCTTCGGGTGAATAGTAGGCGATGGGTGATGGGTGAATGTTGTGGAGTATCACTTCAGTGGCAGCGGGGTAGGAGGTGGTAGTACGAGTCCTGTTAGTTGGTAATTTGTGAACTTTTGGGTGATTTCTGCAGTTGCTTTATATCATTCTGGGTATCCACACATGTTAGTGTTATGCGGGTCTTGATTAGGTCATCACTGGGCTGCTGGGAACCTCAGGTAGAAGTAAAAATAGAGGACAAGGTTCCTGTTGCCGCTGCCGCTCGGACTCCTATAAGATTCCTTTAGCTTAAGTTCGATGCTTGCTATTTCTCTGACCAGTGTCTCCCTACGCATTTCAGATATATTGACCTCTTTTAGGCTCTCTGTTATTCTTTTCCGTCGCCTGTAAAGAGAGCGCCTGTCTCTTTCTATTTTACATCTACTCCTCCTTTTTCTTAGAGGAATAAGCCTTGTGCATACATCGAGTGCCACCAAGTTAATCTGTTCTAGACATAAGTTGGGGTCTGTGTTGCTTAGTATATCTTCCCAGCATATATCGGTTAGGACTTGGTTTACTTGGTCCCACTTTATGTTTTTGTTATTGAAGTTGAATTTGGTGAATGCTCCCTCGTGACTAGTCTCATTATGTCGGTCTGGGGCTCCACGCATACATGTCTGAACCTCAATTATGTTGTGATCTGAGTATATTGTTTTTGATATGGTGACATTTCTTATCAGATCATCATTGTTAGTGAAGATGAGGTCTAGTGTATTCTCCAGTCTAGTAGGCTCTATGATTATATACACCTGGAAAATCCTAGAGGGACTAGTACCGAACTTGCACACGAAAATCACTCACTACGAAAGCAAAAGACTTGGCAGACGATGCACCATCCCCCCAATGAAAAGCAGGGGTGTCACTAGCACGTTAAGAGACCATACAATAAGTGTCAGGGGCCCGAGACTGTTCAACTGCCTCCCAGCATACATAAGGGGGATTACCAACAGACCCCTGGCAGTCTTCAAGCTGGCACTGGACAAGCACCTAAAGTCGGTTCCTGACCAGCCGGGCTGTGGCTCGTACGTTGGTTTGCGTGCAGCCAGCAGTAACAGCCTGGTTGATCAGGCTCTGATCCACCAGGAGGCCTGGTCACAGACCGGGCCGCGAGGGCGTTGACCCCCGGAACTCTCTCCAGGTAAACTCCAGGTAATATAATAATACCTGTGAGAGAGAAGAGTTAGAGGCGATAATTAACAATTCCATAACTTAAGAAACAGTTATAATAATGAAAGTGAAAAACCTACTGAAAAGTTTTTTACAATAAATAAATTTGAGTTTATATGAGGCTCGACCTGTGAATGGTCAACAGAATTTCTCAAGTCATCTATGCTAAATCTTGTATTTACAAAAACAGGGCAGGAAATTGTCTATGTAAACTATATAAATGGTACGATTTAGATGAAAAAAAAATCATAAATTGGAATGCCAAGATTAAAATAAATGTATATAACGTTACATCAAGCCAATACATGCGATATAGTAGTTGATTTCATGGGTTTGAAACCTATCTACTACACGAGGGTCATTAAGGCTGCATGATACATGTACCAGTCAGGAATATTTTGTGGCCCGGTGGCCTGGTGGCTAAAGCTCCCGCTTCACACACGGAGGGCCCGGGTTCGATTCCCGGCGGGTGGAAACATTTCGACACGTTTCCTTACACCTGTTGTCTTGTTCACCTAGCAGCAAATAGGTACCTGGGTGTTAGTGGACTGGTGTGGGTGGCATCCTGGGGGACAAGATTAAGGACCACAATGGAAATAAGTTAGACAGTCCTCGATGACGCACTGACTTTCTTGGGTTATGGAATTGAGGGGGATTTGGAAGGATAAAACCATTGATTAAACCTTTCTGGTCTACCAGAATGGAAAGGAGTTAGAAGTTAATTGGTGAAGCCAGACTGTGAAGTGAGGTGGGTAAGGGAGGGTGAATAAGGGGTTAAATGTAAGGGTGTTGTGAAGTTAAGGGAAAAGTGAGCAGTAAAGAGGGTTTTGAAGAGGTTAACTGTAAGGGTTTTGTGAAGTTAAGGGAAAAGTGAGCAGTGAAGAGGGTTCTGAAGAGGAAATTTTACTAGTAATTCAGTGTAATTAAAGCAGATACTAAGTGTACTAGGGACTGGAAAAGAGAAATAAATATTATTGTATATGAGTAAAAGAGCGAAGAGTGAAAATGGCAGGCATTAGGGGGGTACAGGCTGCCATAATTATATTTATATTTCTTCTTCAATTCCATGAAGAAAGAAATCAGTCATGGGGGTTGGACAAGATGAATGGAGTAACAGCGCCCTGGACAGTAAAAGCCCAACAGTTGCCATCCTACCAGAAAAGTAAACCTCACTATCGCCGCAAGGTATGGCAACACCGCATACCCAAACAAAAACAATGGCACACAGCTCTTATTGTAGCGCTCTTAAGTGGTGATATCCAAATTAATCCAGGACCTCAAACTATTGTGCAGAGGCAAAACAGACAGATAAATGACGGCGATAATGTCGGTCTAGTAGCTAGGAACTTAACTCCATATGTAATGCATACATAGGTCAATGTGAGACAATACAGCCATTATTATCTCAAACACTACCAAACAGATGCATACACTGTACTAAAGTACGCATGAAAAACAGAAAAGGCACCTTATGTATAATGTGTAAGGGGTGGGTGCATGATGGATGTATGTACAATTATAGCAACGGTGCCAGAATTCATTTTGTGTGTAACAAATGCACTTTGGCACAGTTACCCTTTAGCAGTGATGACATTGATTTACCTAATTTTAATACAAATGACCCATTGCCATATATTGATGATTATGATTGTTTTATGAAAACAGGCCTTCACTTTATTCATGTCAATGCAAGATCACTTGTTCCTAAATTGGCAGAGATTAGGATTCTAGCTAACAAAATTAGGGCGGCAGTTATAACCATCTCTGAATCTTGGTTGGATGATACGGTGACTGACGACGAGGTCAAAATAGAAGGTTACAATATAAAACGCTTAGATAGGAACAGAAAGGGTGGTGGAGTATGTGCCTACATTAGAAATGACTTAGCTTACAACCCAAGACCTGATTTAAATAACAATAAACTGGAGATTCTATGGTTTGAAGTGCTGCTTCCCAAGACCAAACCCATCTTAGTAGGAACTAGTTACCGCCCTCTTACCCAGGACCAGTTCTTAGAAGACTTTTCCAGAGTCTTGTCCGGAGTTGAAAGCAATTGCGAAACAATAATACTGGGCGACTTCAATATCTGTTTTCAGCAACAAAATAACGGGCTATGCAAAAGGTATAAGCAAATTCTAGGATTAAATAGCTACACCCAACTAATTAATAAACCAACCCGGATCACACAGTTCTCAGCCACCCTAATTGACCACATACTTTGCAACCGCGCTGAGAATATTAGTCAGTCAGGCGTCATTACCACAGGTCTTAGTGATCATTTCATCATTTACTGCACCAGGAAAATCACTAGGGATAGGATAGGCCTACACAGGACAATAAAAATGAGGTCAACTAGAAACTACAGTAAAGAAACACTGGTAAATAGGCTACACAATTGTGACTGGACAGAGATAACAAGTTGCACGGACGTAAACGATGCCTGGGAAAAATTCAAAACAATGTTCACTACCATTCTTAATAATATTGCACCAGTTAAAGAGGTTAGGATTAAACGAAGAACTGAACCCTGGATGACTACTGAGATATTAGATAATATGAAATTCAGAGACCAGCTGCTAAAAAGATTTAAAGCAAACAGACAGGATATTGCAGCACTAAATGAATTCCAAAGGGTGAGGAACAGAGTACAGAGGCTTATAAAAGGAGCAAAGGCAAAGCACTATTGCTCAAAAATTGAAGAGTATCAGCATAACCCCAGAAAGCTCTGGCAACAACTAAAACAGTTGGGGTATAGCCATAAGCCAGTAGATAGGTCTAACATAGTACTCACTATCGATAATGAGGTATTCCACGAAACATCTAAGGTGGCAAATTGCTTTAATTCCTACTACACATCTGTTGCATCAACACTAGTAAGTAAACTACCAGCTGCATCAAATACCTTTAACACAGACTCTGATAAGTTTCAAACATACTATACCAATAAAGGGGTAACCCCAAACAGTTGTCAACTAGTAAGTGTATCTCATGACTTCATTCAAAAAGAACTAAGCAGGTTAAACCCAACTAAGAGCACAGGCCCTGATAACATCCTGTCTAAGTTCCTAAAAGATGGTGCTTCTGAACTGTCAATCCCTATTGCTCACATAATAAATCTATCAATCACCACTAATACCGTACCGGAGGGGTTCAAGGAGGCCAGAGTTACTCCTATCTTCAAGAAAAATAATAGGTCTGATGTAAGCAACTATAGACCTGTTAGTATACTCAGTATAATATCTAAAATTCTGGAGAGGGCGGTGTATTCTCAAGTAGTTAAGTACCTTAATGACAACAGCATTCTCCATAGCTATCAATCGGGCTTTAGAAGATCCTACTCAACCGATACCTCCCTTATTAATCTGATGGATTACCTGAGAACTGAAATGTCAAAAGGGAACCTCATAGGTATGGTAACCTTAGACCTGCAAAAGGCCTTCGATACTGTCAACCACAATATATTATGTAAGAAACTTCAAGCTATCGGTATAGGTTCTGTAGACTGGTTTAAGTCCTACCTTAGCAACAGGAGACAAATAGTCAAAATCAACAAAACGGAATCAGAACCCCTGCCGATAACATGTGGAGTTCCCCAAGGTAGTATTCTGGGTCCCTTACTATTCTTATGTTATGTCAATGATATGCCTATCAGTGTCAAGTGCAAACTCCTACTGTATGCAGATGACAGTGCTCTGTTAGTGACAGGTAAAGACCCACAAGATATTGCTAATGTTTTAACACTGGAACTGGAGTCCTGCAGCAAATGGTTAGTAGACAACAAACTATCATTACACCTAGGGAAAACTGAAGCCATTCTCTTTGGAACGAAACATAAACTGAGAAGGGTAAATAATTTTAATGTTCAGTGTAATGGGGAGTCCATCACTTTGGTTTCATCAGTTAAATATCTGGGAATCCCCTTTGACCCATGCATGTCAGGAGAATTGATAGGGAACAGTGTAGTAAAGAAATCGAATGCCAGGCTGAAGTTCCTGTATAGACAAGCACAGTGTCTACCTACTGAGGCTCGCAGGACCCTATGTCTAGCCCTTATACAATGCCATATGGATTACGCTTGCTCTTCTTGGTACTCTGCCTTGACAAAAAAACTGAAAGATAGACTGCAAATCACCCAGAACAAAATCGTAAGATTCATCCTGGGGCTGGGACCAAGAGAACATGTAGGCCAGGATGAATTACAGCAGTTGGATATGCTGAATGTTGAAGACAGAGTAAAACAACTGAAGCTAAATCATGTTTATAAAATTGCTCACGAACAGTGTCCAGAATATCTTGCTGTCAATTTTGTCAAGGTTGGGAACAAAAGCAATTATAGTACTAGGGAGAGAGAGCACAACTTTGTAGTACCCACAGTCAGTGGCCAGGCTTCAAACACCTTTTATTGTACAGCAATAAAGGAATGGAACAGACTACCCACAAATGTCAAGGCCAGTCATAGCTTGAACCAGTTCAAGAAGACTGCCAAAAAGTGTCTGATGAATGAAGCAACAGAAAGGGAGGGGAATGATTTTCTATTTTTTAGCTAAAATACGTGTAAATTTTACCTTATCCCTAGTAATGACCCTCGTATTGTAGATAGTCGTAATGACCCTCGGGTAGTAGATAGTCTTAATGACCCTCGTATTGTAGATAGTCTTAATGACCCTCGTGTAGTAGATAGTCTTTTTAGTATGATAATAAGATGTTATCTTCATTATAGAATAATAAGAAAATATTATAACCTTTATATTATAATAATAAGGTAAAAGGACCCCAATGGAAATAAGTCACTCTGTCTGACTTTTTTGGGTTATCCTAGGTTCTCTACACATATGCTGCTATGTATGATAATTCTATGTAACTGTATTTGTGTATACCTGAATAAATTTACTTACTTACTTACTTACTTACTTAAAGACCACTACACTCACTGTATGTTGTCTGAGACCAGTGTTAAGACCACTACACTTACTGTATGTTGTCTGAGACCAGTGTTAAGACCACTACACTCACTGTATGTTGTCTGAGACCAGTGTTAAGACCACTACACTTACTGTATGTTGTCTGAGACCAGTGTTAAGACCACTACACTCACTGTATGTTGTCTGAGACCAGTGTTAAGACCACTACACTTATTCTATGTTGTCTGAGACCAGTGTTAAGACCACTACACTTATTGTATGTTGTCTGAGACCAGTGTTAAGACCACTACACTCACTGTATGTTGTCTGAGACCAGTGTTAAGACCACTACACTTACTGTATGTTGTCTGAGACCAGTGTTAAGACCACTACACTCACTGTATGTTGTCTGAGACCAGTGTTAAGACCACTACACTTATTGTATGTTGTCTGAGACCAGTGTTAAGACCACTACACCCACTGTATGTTGTCTGAGACCAGTGTTAAGACCACTACACTTACTGTATGTTGTCTGAGACCAGTGTTAAGACCACTACACTTATTGTATGTTGTCTGAGACCAGTGTTAAGACCACTACACTTACTGTATGTTGTCTGAGACCAGTGTTAAGACCACTACACCCACTGTATGTTGTCTGAGACCAGTGTTAAGACCACTACACTTATTGTATGTTGTCTGAGACCAGTGTTAAGACCACTACACCCACTGTATGTTGTCTGAGACCAGTGTTAAGACCACTACACTTACTGTATGTTGTCTGAGACCAGTGTTAAGACCACTACACCCACTGTATGTTGTCTGAGACCAGTGTTAAGACCACTACACTTACTGTATGTTGTCTGAGACCAGTGTTAAGACCACTACACCCACTGTATGTTGTCTGAGACCAGTGTTAAGACCACTACACTTACTGTATGTTGTCTGAGACCAGTGTTAAGACCACTACACTCACTGTATGTTGTCTGAGACCAGTGTTAAGACCACTACACCCACTGTATGTTGTCTGAGACCAGTGTTAAGACCACTACACCCACTGTATGTTGTCTGAGACCAGTGTTAAGACCACTACACCCACTGTATGTTGTCTGAGACCAGTGTTAAGACCACTACACCCACTGTATGTTGTCTGAGACCAGTGTTAAGACCACTACACTCACTGTATGTTGTCTGAGACCAGTGTTAAGACCACTACACTCACTGTATGTTGTCTGAGACCAGTGTTAAGACCACTACACTCACTGTATATTGTCTGAGACCAGTGTTAAGACCACTACACCCACTGTATGTTGTCTGAGACCAGTGTTAAGACCACTACACCCACTGTATGTTGTCTGAGACCAGTGTTAAGACCACTACACTCACTGTATGTTGTCTGAGACCAGTGTTAAGACCACTACACCCACTGTATGTTGTCTGAGACCAGTGTTAAGACCACTACACTCACTGTATGTTGTCTGAGACCAGTGTTAAGACCACTACACTCACTGTATATTGTCTGAGACCAGTGTTAAGACCACTACACTCACTGTATATTGTCTGATACCAGTGTTAAGACCACTACACTCACTGTATGTTGTCTGAGACCAGTGTTAAGACCACTACACTCACTGTATGTTGTCTGAGACCAGTGTTAAGACCACTACACTCACTGTATGTTGTTTGAGACCAGTGTTAAGACCACTACACTTACTGTATATTGTCTGAGACCAGTGTTAAGACCACTACACTTACTGTATATTGTCTGAGACCAGTGTTAAGACCACTACACTCACTGTATATTGTCTGAGACCAGTGTTAAGACCACTACACTCACTGTATATTGTCTGAGACCAGTGTTAAGACCACTACACTCACTGTATATTGTCTGAGACCAGTGTTAAGACCACTACACTCACTGTATATTGTCTGAGACCAGTGTTAAGACCACTACACTCACTGTATGTTGTCTGAGACCAGTGTTAAGACCACTACACTCACTGTATGTTGTCTGAGACCAGTGTTAAGACCACTACACTCACTGTATATTGTCTGAGACCAGTGTTAAGACCACTCCACTCACTGTATGTTGTCTGAGACCAGTGTTAAGACCACTACACTCATTGTATGTTCTGTGAGACCAGTCTTAAGACCACTACACTTACTGTATGTTGTCTGAGACCAGTGTTAAGACCACTACACTCACTGTATGTTGTCTGAGACCAGTGTTAAGACCACTGCACTCACTGTATGTTGTCTGAGACCAGTGTTAAGACCACTACACTCACTGTATATTGTCTGAGACCAGTGTTAAGACCACTACACTCACTGTATGTTGTCTGAGACCAGTGTTAAGACCACTACACTCACTGTATGTTGTCTGAGACCAGTGTTAAGACCACTACACTCACTGTATGTTGTCTGAGACCAGTGTTAAGACCACTACACTCACTGTATATTGAGACCAGTGTTAAGACCACTACACTCACTGTATGTTGTCTGAGACCAGTGTTAAGACCACTACACTCACTGTATGTTGTCTGAGACCAGTGTTAAGACCACTACACTCACTGTATATTGTCTGAGACCAGTGTTAAGACCACTACACTCACTGTATGTTGTCTGAGACCAGTGTTAAGACCACTACACTTACTGTATATTGTCTGAGACCAGTGTTAAGACCACTACACTCACTGTATGTTGTCTGAGACCAGTGTTAAGACCACTACACTCACTGTATATTGTCTGAGACCAGTGTTAAGACCACTACACTCACTGTATATTGTCTGAGACCAGTGTTAAGACCACTACACTCACTGTATGTTGTCTGAGACCAGTGTTAAGACCACTACACTCACTGTATGTTGTTTGAGACCAGTGTTAAGACCACTACACTCACTGTATGTCTTTTCACTCTTCCTCTGCTGAGAGTCTCTATGCAGAAGTGAATGTTCCATCCTTGTCTGATCGCCGTGATGCCCATTGCCTTCGCTATTATGTGCGTTCTCAGGATCTCTGCAATCCTTCCATTTATAGAATCGTCATTGATATTAGTAGACATTGTTTATTTGTTCACTGCGCTTGTTTGCTCCGTCCCTTCTCTCTTCGCCTACATTTGCTCTTGTCTTCCCTTCAGTTACCGCGTTTATATGTTCATGTAGCATCTCACTTTTCCCTACCCCCTGGGAAGTTCCAGCTGTTCGGGTCTGTTCTTTCTCTCTCCCTTGCTCGAAAGGCCAACTGCCTACGGTGGCTTCCCGCTCTCTTTTTCTTGGCCACTTCCTCTCTCATTCTCATGCCATCGCCGTGTACACAGATGGCTCTAAATCTTCTGACGGCATCGGATTTGCAGCAGTGTTTCTGGACAGGGTCGTGCGAAGGCATTTACTATCTTCAGCTAGCATTTTTACTGCTGAGTTGTATGCCATTCTTGCAGCACTTATTCGTATCGCATCTATGCCTGTGTCATCATTTGTGGTTGTCTCACTGCTCTACAGGCTATATGGAAATTTGATACTCCTCACCCTCTAGTTCTCCGTATCCAACTTTGGCTATGCCATATCTCTACCAAGCATAAAGATATTGTTTTTTGTTGGGTCCCTGGTCATGTCGACATACAGTGCAATGAACAGGCAGACACTGCTGCGCGGTCAACAGTACATGACCTACCAATTTCATATAGAGGTGTTCCATTTCTGGACTATTTTGCTGTAATAGCTACCCACCTTCACACCCATTGGCAACAACGTTGGTCTGCTCTGCTCAATAACAAACTTTGTTCTATTAAACCAAGTATAGGTTACTGGCCGTCTTCTTGTCACCAGTGTCGAGGTTGGGAGACTACTCTCTCCCATCTTCGCATTGGCCATGCACGTCTTACTCATGGATATCTCATGGAGAGGCGCCCTGCTCCTCTCTGTGAGAATTGTCAGGTTCCATTATCGGTCAGCCACATTCTGTTGGACTGCCCACTTTATCAGCGAGCATGCAGAATTTACCTCCAACGGCGTCTTCGCTCCGCTGCTATCTCTTTACCTTCCCTTCTCGCTGATGGACCCACCTTTCATCCGGATTCTCTCATTGACTTTTTGACAACAACTGACTTACTCTACAAACTCTGATGATGCCTTCAGCCCTTTCTACCTCAATCTCTTGCTACCCTCTTCCCCTGCACTATCCCCTGCCCGCTGTTTTCTGTAACCTACTAATCATCCCTCCCCCCTTCTGCCGCTCGATACCCTCGCTTCCTTCCCTACCCTGCAGCGCTGTATAGCCCTTGTGGCTTAGCGCTTCTTCTTGATTATAATAATAATACGTTTTTTTTACATACTTTCAAATGTTGAAAAAACGTAGATCTACGTTTGGACAATTTAAGGGTTAAGGAATTGAACCTGATGTTCTCTTTCTTGGCTCAAACCTGACTGCCTCTCATTTTCCCCAGGATTTGTATGATTCCAGAAGGTTTAGTGCTCTCTCCTCCAAGCCTTTTTTCAGTGAAAAATTATGGAAAAAATGTTTTCTTACTGAAAAATAGTGTAAAATTCTGACAACATTTTGATGTAATCAGCTTATTTCTATCATATTTCTAAGCATGTTTTTCATTAAATGTATTTTTTTTGTTCTGCTGTCAGCAAAAATACATATTGGCAATTAGGAGTTTTTTTTTTTGTTTACTCCCAAAATTACGATTTTTATGATTATTTCATTGTAGATACAGTAGGGCCCCACTTATATGGCACGTTAGGTTCCAGGCTGTCGCCTGAAAGCAGACATAGCCGGAAGGCAGAATGCCATTTTTTCCATTTATAAATGCATATAAATGCCAGACAACAAGTTTACGTTAAATTATATTTAGTAATAGAACTAGGCATTAAAAACACAAAGTAAAATATATTCACAGTACATTCATTACTTATCTTAAAGTACAGTGATCCCTCGTTTTTCGTAATTAATCCGTTCCTGGAGCTGCTACTATAAATGAAATTTATGATTTACGAATCAGTTTTCCCCATAAGAAATAATGTAAATACAATTAATCCGTTCCTGACACTCAGAAGTATTAAAACAAAAAAAACTTTTACATGAAATATACATGTAGTACATAAACAATACAATGGGAAATGATGAATGAAACATTAACAGCATAACACTTACCTTTATTGGTGATTCTTCTTAGTGTATGGAAGACTGGAGGAGGAGAGAGAGTGGATTGTTTATAGTTTGGAAGGGGAATCCCCTTCCATCAACACCTCAGGTACCATTTGCTTTTCTGGGGTTGCTTGTCTTCTGTTTCTTAATGCCACTAGGACCACCTTGAGAGTCACTGGAGTCCTGTCTCACAAAATAACTGTGGAGAGAGCTCTGTTTCTGGCGTCTCTTTATCACTTCCCTAAAATGGCCCAAGACTTTGTCACTGTACATGTTGCCAATATGGTTTGCAACAACCTTGTTAGGGTGATGTTTCTCCATAAAGCCTTCCATCTTACCCCACATAGTAAAAATCTCTTTAATTTCTGAAGAAGGTACCTTCTTCCATCTCTCTTCCTCCTCCTCTGCAGCAAGATTCTGAGCTGTGATGTGTTGCTCTTCCTGCTGAAGCTCTTGCAGCTCCTCAGTGATGAGCTCTTCATTGTGGTCTTCCACATCCTCCAAACTCACATCCAACCCCATGGAACTCTCCAGTTCCACAATTGATTTTACAACAGACATAGGCTCATTAGGGTCAGTCCCAAATCCTTCAAAATCCCTCTTGTCGACACAATCTGGCCACAATTTTCTCCAGGCAGAGTTCAAAGTCCTTGTAGTCACTCCCTCCCAAGCCATACCTATAAGGGTTATGCAATGGAGGATGCTGAAGTGTTCTCTCCAAAATTCCCTTAGGGTCAAGTGAGTGTCTATGGTCACAGTCAAGCACCTGTGAAACATTGCTTTTGTGTAGAGTTTTTTAACCCTTTGACTGTCGAAGGGCCAAATCCTGAAGTTGCTTCTGGTGTCGCAAAATATTCGAAAAAAAAAAAAAATATTTTTTCTTATGAAATGATAGAGAATCTTTTCCCGATTGTAAAGACACCAAAAAAACGAAATTTGATGGAAAACTGACGGAATTACGCTCTCGCGAAGTTAGTGACTTCGGCGATATTTAAAAATCGGCAATTTCGCCCACTTTGAGCCCTATTTTCGGCTAATTCCGTTATTCCAGTCAACCAAACTCATAACTATTTCTTCAGAACTCTATTTTTTCTATCGATTGAGTACAAGAAACTGCCCATTTACCGATTTCAACTACCCAATAACATGGTCAGAAATTTGCAATTTGGCCAATTTCACGAAAATTAAAAAATACGACAATTTCAAAATAAGGTCCAGAATGAACAATGCAGACATTCCTGGCTCTAAAATAACATTTTCTTTGTTCATCAGTCATGTCTCCAGGTCCCTGTGATATTACTCTTGCTTTTTATTTTGAAATTTTATTCAAACAAAAAATAGAAGATTTACTGTTATGCAGACTACTGCAATACTGTAATAATTGTAAAAATTACATCAACCCATTCATGACTGCGTATTAGAATGGCTATTTGGACATTTATTGGACAATGACATCATTTGTTCACTTTTGAACATCGGCAAAAATCAAACATTTCCTGTACTTTGTGCTCCATTTCCAGGTTCTTTTTATAGTAAAATTAATCAAAATCACCTCCATTTCTATAATATAGTTTCCATTCTATCAAATGAGACCAAGAAAACGAGAATACAACCACAAATACTATACGAAAATAGACCACAAAGTCGGCATTTTAATTAAAAAAAACTGTCGGAGTTTTTTTTTTCTCATTATGCACTGCGTGTTCCAGGATTTTTTTTATGTAGTGCACACTGACCACACAGACCCATTCTCTCACATGTGGGCCTACTAGCTTTCTCCTGCCTGATTTGAAGCCGCTAGAATTTATGAGTATATATACGTCAAACATGGTACCTCGCAAACGTATATATACGGCCGCGACAGTCAAAGGGTTAAAGTTCGCAATGACCTGCTGGTCCATGGGCTGGAGGAGAGGAGTGGTATTCGGGGGCAAGAACTTGACTGTGATGAACCCAAACTCCTCGAAAATTAGGTCATCCAAGTTTGGAGGATGAGCAGGTGCATTGTCCATTACTAGCAGGCACTTGAGATCCAATTTCTTTTCCAGGAGATACTCCTTCACACTAGGGCCAAACACTTCATTGAACCACTCGACGAAAATTTCCCTTGTGACCCATGCCTTACTATTAGATTTCCAAAACACACACAATTTACTCTTCATAGCATTGTTTTTCCTGAACACACTGGAATTTTCAGAATGGTACACTAGTAACGGCTTCACTTTGAAATCCCCACTAGCATTAGCACAGAACATTAGCGTCGGTCGGTTCCTGACCAGCCGGGCTGTGGCTCGTACGTTGGTTTGTGTGCAGCCAGCAGCAACAGCCTGGTTGATCAGGCTCTTATCCACAAGGAGGCCTGGTCACAGACCGGGCCGCGGGGGTGTTGACCCCCGGAACTCTCTCCAGGTAAACTCCAGCCTGTCTTTCATAGGCTTGTGTCCTGGCAGTGCCTTTTCCTCTTGTGTAATGAAGGTCCTCTTTGGCATTTTCTTCCAAAAGAGGCCTGTTTCGTCACAATTGAACACTTGTTCAGCTTTCAGTCCTTCAGCCTCTATGTACCCCTGGAATTCATGCACATATTTTTCAGTGTGGTGTGAATATAATGCAGAGAATTCGTAGTTTGGAAGTTAGGAGGAGGTGCGGGATTACCAAAACTGTTGTCCAGAGGGCTGAGGAAGGGTTGTTGAGGTGGTTCGGACATGTGGAGAGAATGGAGCGAAACAGAATAACTTCAAGAGTGTATCAGTCTGTAGTGGAAGGAAGGCGGGGTAGGGGTCGGCCTAGGAAAGGTTGGAGGGAGGGGGTAAAGGAGGTTTTGTGTGCGAGGGGCTTGGACTTCCAGCAGGCATGCGTGAGCGTGTTTGACAGGAGTGAATGGAGACAAATGGTTTTTAATACTTGACGTGCTGTTGGAGTGTGAGCAAAGTAACATTTATGAAAGGGTTCAGGGAATCCGGCAGGCCGGACTTGAGTCCTGGAGATGGGAAGTACAGTGCCTGCACTCTGAAAGAGGGGTGTTAATGTTGCAGTTTAAAAACTGTAGTGTAAAGCACCCTTCTGGCAAGATGGTGATGGAGTGAATGATGGTGAAAGTTTTTCTTTTTCAGGCCACCCTGCCTTGGTGGGAATCGGCCAGTGTGATAATAATAAAAAAAAAAAAAAAAAAATCAGCCGCCTTGTGGTCCGAACTGGCAGCCTCACCATGCCTTACCACACTGGGTATTCCAGTACGGTTCTTAAATCTCTCAAACCAGCCTTTGCTGGCCTTAAATTCACTCACATCACCACTATTTGCAGGCAATTTCTTTACCAAATCTTCATGCAACTGCCTAGTACCTCTTCGAGTACTGGTAATCTCATTTTTGTCAGCATAGTTACCCCCTTTACAACAATAGCGTCCTTCATTTCCTTTTTCTTGGCCACTATGGAACATAAGGTTGTGTTGGGTTTCTTATACATCCTGGCCAGTTCGGCCACACTTGTACCACTTTCATATTGTTCAGTGATGGTTTTCTTAAATTCAATCATATTTCTCACCTTCTTTACCACAGGCTTGGCACTAGGAGCTTTCTTTCGAGCCATGGTAGCTTATTTAGTACTTGCAAGCACTAAAATAAATGGAATATTATGAAATATTTTGCTGGAGCACATGAGGGGACCTTCGCTCACTGGTAAACAATGCCAGACTGGCTGCTGCCACAGCTCATGCCGTGGGTACGCGTCCATGATGAATTACGACTCATGAGTCAACTTATGAAAAGCGAGTCCATGTTTATACGAGAATAACCCTATGATTGGCGAAATTTACGATTGCCGGGAAAAGCGAGGGACCACTGTACTTGTAATCTTAATGTAGGGAGAGAGGCGAGAGTACTTATTTGTAGGAAGTAAGGTGCAGGTAGCCCAGGCGCAGGTAGCCCAGGTGTAGGTAGCCCTGGCTCCCCGTCTCATACTTAATATAAGGTATTTAAAACATCCCAGAGAGGTAAAATACACATACAGTACACTCATTATTTACAGTGGTCCCTCAATAATCGTCCGGCCTGAAAGTCGTCCATTTCGGAAATAGTCCTGTTTTTTCGTCAAAATATTGGCTCGGAAATGGTCCGGTAACTCGCTAATAGTCCTTCGTCCCAGACGCGTATGCACGGTCTGAGCGGCCTCGGGCCGCCTCAGCCTTTCCTTCCCAGCCAGTGTGCCATTGTTTACAAGTGAGCGACGGTCCCCTCACGTGCTCCAGTGAAATATTTCATAATATTTCATTTATTTTAGTGGTGTGAATATAATGCAGAGAATTCGTAGTTTGGAAGTTAGGAGGAGGTGCGGGATTTACCAAAACTCTTGTCCAGAGGGCTGAGGAAGGGTTGTTGAGGTGGTTCGGACATGTAGAGAGAATGGAGCGAAACAGAATGACTTCAAGAGTGTATCAGTCTGTAGTGGAAGGAAGGCGGGGTAGGGGTCGGTCTAGGAAAGGTTGGAGAGAGGGGGTAAAGGAGGTTTTGTGTGCGAGGGGCTTGGACTTCCAGCAGGTATGCGTGAGCGTGTTTGATAGGAGTGAATGGAGACAAATGGTTTTTAATACTTGACGTGCTGTTGGAGTGTGAGCAAAGTAACATTTATGAAGGGGTTCAGGGAAACCGGCAGGCCGGACTTGAGTCCTGGAGATGGGAAGTACAGTGCCTGCACTCTGAAGGAGGGGTGTTAATGTTGCAGTTTAAAAACTGTAGTGTAAAGCACCCTTCTGGCAAGACAGTGATGGAGTGAATGATGGTGAAAGTTTTTCTTTTTCGGGCCACCCTGCCTTGGTGGGAATCGGCCAGTGTGATAATAAATAAAAAAAAGTTATTTAAGTGCTAAATAAGCTACCATGGCTCCAAAGAAAGCTCCTAGTGCCAAACCTTTGGTAAAGAAGGTGAGAAATACCATTGAATTTAAGAAAAACATCATTGAACAATATGATAGTGGCGTACGTGTGGGCGAACTGGCCAGGATGTATAACAAATCCCGTACAACCATATCTTCCATCATAGCCAAGAAAAAGGAAATCAAGGATGCTGTTGTTGCAAAGGGGGTAAATATGCTGACAAAAATGAGATCACCAGTACTCGAAGATGTTGAGAAGTTATTATTGGTGTGGATAAATGAGAAACAATTAGCAGGAGACAGTCTTATGATGTCGCTTATTTGTGAAAAGGCTAGGCAGTTGCATGACGATTTGGTAAAGAAATTGCCTGCAACTAGTGATAATGTGAGTGAATTTAAGGCTAGCAAAGGCTGGTTTGAGAGATTTAAGAAGCGTACTGGCATACACAGTGTGGTGGCCACCCTGCCTTGGTGGCCACCCTGCCTTGGTGGCCACCCTGCCTTGGTGGCCACCCTGCCTTGGTGGGAATCGGCCAGTGTGATAATAAAAAAAAAAAATAATAAAAAATATAAAATATGCAATAAAGGCCAGACAACAAGTTTACACGAACTTATATTAAGTTAGCAATAGAAATAGGCATTAAAAACACAATAAAAGGTAAGATACACACAGAGTACACTTATTACTTACCTTAAAATATTAATATTAATGTGTGAGAAGTGAGTGGCAGAGTGTTTATTGAATAAAATCAGAATGGTACACCATCATCCTCTAACTTGGCACTTAAAGCAAGAGGCTTACGACTCCTCTTTTTATCACAGCTAACCTTAGACACCATTGTTAGTGAGAGCCAACTAGTTCATGAAAGAGTAAACGAGAGAGAGAACGATATACAGAGTTGAGACAATGTAAGAATACAAACTGAACAGGTAGTGGGCGATCACTTGGTTAGGCAAAATAAATGCGTATTATGTGTCTACTTTTAGTTCATTCACGTACATTTGTAAGAGTTTGTAAAACATTTACCTCAATATTTTTTTATTATAATAATAATTACCTTACAATACAAATACTCTTACATTGTGTACAAGTTGTTCAAGTTAGTACAGAATAAACAAACAGCAACACACCATTTTTAGAGTGAATAAAGATATTATTACTGTTATTATTATTATAAAAAGCACTAAACTCACAAAGGTCATGAATTGCTATATATAGAGTAAAGGCATACAAAAAGAATATTTTTCTACAGTTATCCCCCAGTTTGACTAGAGAAAACGTATTTCTTCCGACACTATCTACACAGCTGCTTTGTAAACAAATCTCATATTTACAGCATTTTTTATTCTGAGTGTATGTATCATGTTTATATGCTATGTAATGGGTTTCATATATAATTTTGAGGAAAATATCATAGATGGATGAATGAAAATGCCTATATTGATGTAAAATAAGACATTTAGTGTGCCCAAGAGTGATTATTATTACGTAGTATTGGCGTCATGAGTAGAGAGAGACTTAGCGATTTTAATGTGTACCTGCACACCAGCACAGTGTGTAAGTACAGTGGTCCCTCGTTGTTCGTAATTAATCCATTCCTGGAGCCATTACTATAAACGAAATTTACGATTTACGAATCAATTTTCCCCATAATAGGGGCTCTGGTGGCCTGGTGGTTAACGCTCTCGCTTCACACGGTGAGGGCCTGGGTTCGATTCCCAGCCAGAGTAGAAACATTGGACGTGTTTCTTTCCACCTGTTGTCTATGTTCCCCATCAGCAAAATGGGTACCTGGGTGTTAGTCGACTGGTGTGGGTCGCATCCTGGGACACTGACCTAAGGAGGCCTGGTCACAGACCGGGCCGCGGGGGCGTTGACCCCCGGAACTCTCTCCAGAACTCTCTCCAGATAAGAAATAATGTAAATACAATTAATCCGTTCCTGATACCCAGAAGTATTAAAACAAAATTTTTTTTAACATGAAATATACATGTAGTACATAAACAATACAATGGGAAATGATGAATGAAACATTAACAGCATAACACTTACCTTTATTGGAGATTCTTCTTAGTGTATGGAAGACTGGAGGAGGAGAGAGAGTGGATTGTTTATAGTTTGGAAGGGGAATCCCCTTCCAGCAACACCTCAGGTACCATTTGCTTTTCTGGGGTTGCTTCTCTTCTCTGTTTCTTAATGCCACTAGGACCACCTTGAGAGTCACTGGAGTCCTGTCTCACAAAATAACTGTGGAGAGAGCTCTGTTTCTGGCGTCTCTTTAACACTTCCCTAAAATGGCCCAAGACTTTGTCACTGTACATGTTGCCAACCTGGCTTGCAACAACCTTGTTAGGGTGATGTTTCTCCATAAAACTTTCCATCTTACCCCACATAGTAAAAATCTCATTAATTTCTGAAGAAGGCACCTTCTTCCATCTCTCTTCCTCCTCCTCTGCAGCAAGATTTTGAGCTGCGATGTGTTGCTCTTCCTGCTGAAGCTCTTGCAGCTCCTCAGTGGTGAGCTCTTCATTGTGGTCTTCCACCAATTCTTCCACATCCTCCAAACTCACATCCAACCCCATGGAACTCTCCAGTGCCACAATTGATTTTACAACAGACATAGGCTCATTAGGGTCAGTCCCAAATCCTTCAAAATCCCTCTTGTCGACACAATCTGGCCACAATTTTCTCCAGGCAGAGTTCAAAGTCCTGTACACAAATAACCCGCACATAAAAGAGAGAAGCTTACGACGACATTTCAGTCCGACTTGGACCATTGACAGTGTGACTTTGTCAATGGTCCAAGTCGGACCGAAACGTCGTCGTAAGCTTCTCTCTTTTATGTGCGGGTTATTTGTGTATCGTTCCAGTCACGGTATTGTGCCTTTTTTGTTATTCAAAGTCCTGGTAGTCACTCCCTTCCAAGCCATACCTATAAGGGTTATGCAGTGGAGGATGCTGAAGTGTTCTCTCCAAAATTCCCTTAGGGTCAAGTGAGTGTCTGTGGTCACAGTCAAGCACCTGTGAAACATTGCTTTTGTGTAGAGTTTTTTAAAGTTTGCAATAACCTGCTGGTCCATGGGTTTGAGGAGAGGAGTGGTATTCGGGGGCAAGAACTTTACTGTGATGAACCCAAACTACTCGAAAATTAGGTCATCCAAGTTTGGAGGATGAGCAGGTGCATTGTCCATTACTAGCATGCACTTGAGATCCAATTTCTTTTCCAGGAGATACTCCTTCACACTAGGGCCAAACACTTCATTGAACCACTCGACGAAAATTTCCCTCGTGACTCATGCCTTACTATTAGATTTCCAAAACACACACAATTTACTTTTCATAACATTGTTTTTCCTGAACACTCTGGGATTTTCAGAATGGTACACTAGTAATGGCTTCACTTTGAAATCCCCACTAGCATTAGCGCAGAACATTAGCGTCAGCCTGTCTTTCATAGGCTTATGTCCTGGCATTGCCTTTTCCTCTTGTGTAATGAAGGTCCTCTTTGGCATTTTCTTCCAAAAGAGGCCTGTTTCGTCACAATTGAACACTTGTTCAGGTTTCAGTCCTTCACTGTTTATGTACTCCTGGAATTCATGCACATATTTTTGGAGTATATGGAGAAAAAGAGAGAGGTTAAGAGAGTGGTGAAGCAATGTAAAAAGAGAGCAAATGAGAGAGTGGGTGAGATGTTATCAACAAATTTTGTTGAAAATAAGAAAAAGTTTTGGAGTGAGATTAACAAGTTAAGAAAGCCTAGAGAACAAATGGATTTGTCAGTTAAAAATAGGAGAGGAGAGTTATTAAATGGAGAGTTAGAGGTATTGGGAAGATGGAAGGAATATTTTGAGGAATTGTTAAATGTTGATGAAGATAGGGAAGCTGTGATTTCGTGTATAGGGCAAGGAGGAATAACATCTTGTAGGAGTGAGGAAGAGCCAGTTGTGAGTGTGGGGGAAGTTCGTGAGGCAGTAGGTAAAATGAAAGGGGGTAAAGCAGCCGGGATTGATGGGATAAAGATAGAAATGTTAAAAGCAGGTGGGGATATAGTTTTGGAGTGGTTGGTGCAATTGTTTAATAAATGTATGGAAGAGGGTAAGGTACCTAGGGATTGGCAGAGAGCATGCATAGTTCCTTTGTATAAAGGCAAAGGGGATAAAAGAGAGTGCAAAAATTATAGGGGGATAAGTCTGTTGAGTGTACCTGGTAAAGTGTATGGTAGAGTTATAATTGAAAGAATTAAGAGTAAGACGGAGAATAGGATAGCAGATGAACAAGGAGGCTTTAGGAAAGGTAGGGGGTGTGTGGACCAGGTGTTTACAGTGAAACATATAAGTGAACAGTATTTAGATAAGGCTAAAGAGGTCTTTGTGGCATTTATGGATTTGGAAAAGGCGTATGACAGGGTGGATAGGGGGGCAATGTGGCAGATGTTGCAAGTGTATGGTGTAGGAGGTAGGTTACTGAAAGCAGTGAAGAGTTTTTACGAGGATAGTGAGGCTCAAGTTAGAGTATGTAGGAAAGAGGGAAATTTTTTCCCAGTAAAAGTAGGCCTTAGACAAGGATGTGTGATGTCACCGTGGTTGTTTAATATATTTATAGATGGGGTTGTAAGAGAAGTAAATGCGAGGGTCTTGGCAAGAGGCGTGGAGTTAAAAGATAAAGAATCACACACAAAGTGGGAGTTGTCACAGCTGCTCTTTGCTGATGACACTGTGCTCTTGGGAGATTCTGAAGAGAAGTTGCAGAGATTGGTGGATGAATTTGGTAGGGTGTGCAAAAGAAGAAAATTAAAGGTGAATACAGGAAAGAGTAAGGTTATGAGGATAACAAAAAGATTAGGTGATGAAAGATTGAATATCAGATTGGAGGGAGAGAGTATGGAGGAGGTGAACGTATTCAGATATTTGGGAGTGGACGTGTCAGCGGATGGGTCTATGAAAGATGAGGTGAATCATAGAATTGATGAGGGAAAAAGAGTGAGTGGTGCACTTAGGAGTCTGTGGAGACAAAGAACTTTGTCCTTGGAGGCAAAGAGGGGAATGTATGAGAGTATAGTTTTACCAACGCTCTTATATGGGTGTGAAGCGTGGGTGATGAATGTTGCAGCGAGGAGAAGGCTGGAGGCAGTGGAGATGTCATGTCTGAGGGCAATGTGTGGTGTGAATATAATGCAGAGAATTCGTAGTTTGGAAGTTAGGAGGAGGTGCGGGATTACCAAAACTGTTGTCCAGAGGGCTGAGGAAGGGTTGTTGAGGTGGTTCGGACATGTAGAGAGAATGGAGCGAAACAGAATGACTTCAAGAGTGTATCAGTCTGTAGTGGAAGGAAGGCGGGGTAGGGGTCGGCCTAGGAAGGGTTGGAGGGAGGGGGTAAAGGAGGTTTTGTGTGCGAGGGGCTTGGACTTCCAGCAGGCATGCTTGAGCGTGTTTGATAGGAGTGAATGGAGACAAATGGTTTTTAATACTTGACGTGCTGTTGGAGTGTGAGCAAAGTAACATTTATGAAGGGATTCAGGGAAACCGGCAGGCCGGACTTGAGTCCTGGAGATGGGAAGTACAGTGCCTGCACTCTGAAGGAGGGGTGTTAATGTTGCAGTTTAAAAACTGTAGTGTAAAGCACCCTTCTGGCAAGACAGTGATGGAGTGAATGATGGTGAAAGTTTTTCTTTTTCGGGCCACCCTGCCTTGGTGGGAATCGGCCGGTGTGATAATAAAATAAAAAAAAAATAATTTTTCAGCCGCCTTGTGGTCCGAACTGGCAGCCTCACCATGCCTTACCACACTGTGTATGCCAGTTGGGTTCTTAAATCTCTCAAACCAGCCTTTGTTGGCCTTAAATTCACTCACTTCACTATTTGCAGGCAATTTCTCTACCAAATCTTCATGCAACTGCCTAGCCTTTTCACAAATAAACGAAGTCATAAGAGTATCTCCTGCTAATTGTTTCTCATTTATCCACACCAATAATAACTTCTCAACCTCTTCCAGTACTGGTGATCTCATTTTTGTCAGCATAGTTACTCCCTTTGCAACAACAGCATCCTTTATTTCATTTTTCTTGGCCACTATGGAACATAAGGTTGTGTAGGGTTTCTTATACATCCTGGACAGTTCGGCCACACGTACCACTTTCATATTGTTCAATGATGGTTTTTCTTAAATTCAATCGTATTTCTCACCTTCTTTACCACAGGCTTGGCACTAGGAGCTTTCTTTGGAGCCATGGTAGCTTATTTAGTACAGTGGACCCGCGACCAGCGATGGCATCGATTAACGATAAATCAGACTAGCGATGCATTTTAACGCAAAAATTTTGCCTCAACTAGCTCTTAAAAACCCGACCAGCGCTATTCGTTCCGTACCATAAGCGTCCACTTTGGCCTGTGCGTGCCTCACTTGTCCCTTGGGTGCCAGTGTTTACAAGCCAGCTAGCCATGGCGGTCGCTTCCAAACATACAACAACTGGAACATCTCATATTATCACAGCCTTTGTAGTGATTGCACCTGAAAAATAAGTCACCATGGGCCCCAATAAAGCTTCTAGTGCCAACCCTAGAGCAAAAAGGGTGAGAATTACTATGGAGTTCAAGAAAGAGATCATTGCTAAGTATGAAAGTGGAGTGCGTGTCTCTGAGCTGGTCAGGTTGTATAATAAACCCCAATCAACCATCGCTACTATTGTGGGCAAGAAAACGGCAATCAAGGAAGCTGTTCTTGCCAAAGGTGCAACTGTGTTTTCGAAACTGAGATCGCAAGTGATAGAAGATGTTGAAAGACTGTTATTGGTGTGGATAAACGAGAAACATAGCAGGAGACAGCATCTCTCAAGCGATCTTATGTGAAAAGGCTAGGAAGTTGCATGATGATTTAATTAAAAAAATGCCAGCAACTAGTGGTGATGTGAGTGAATTTAAGGCCAGCAAAGGTTGGTTAGAGAGATTTAAGAAGCGTAGTGGCATTCATAGTGATAAGGCATGGTGAGGCTGCCAGTTCGGACCACAAAGCGGCTGAAAAATATGTGCAGGAATTCAAGGAGTACATAGACAGTGAAGGACTGAAACCTGAACAAGTGTTTAATTGTGACGAAACAGGCCAGTTTTGGAAGAAAATGACAAGCAGGACGTACATTACTCAGGAGGAAAAGGCACTCCCAGGACATAAGCCTATGAAAGACAGGCTTACTCTGTTGATGTGTGCCAATGCTAGTGGTGATTGCAAAGTGAAGCCTTTATTGGTGTATCACTCTGAAACTCCCAGAGTGTTCAGGAAAAACAATGTCCTCAAGGCTAATTTGTGTGTGCTGTGGAGGGCAAACAGTAAGGCATGGGTCACTAGGGACTTTTTCTATGACTGGTTACACCATGCATTTGCCCCCAATGTGAAAAATTACCTAATTGAAAAGAAATTAGACCTTAAGTGCCTCCTGGTATTAGACAATGCTCCTGGTCATCCTGCAGACGTGGCAGAGCGACTTTCTGAGGACATGAGCTTCATTAAGGTGAAGTTTTTGCCTCCTAATACCACTCCTCTCCTGCAGCCCATGGACCAACAGGTTATTTCCAACTTCAAGAAACTGTACACAAAAGCTATGTTTGAAAGGTGCTTTGTAGTGACCTCAGAAACTCAACTGACTCTAAGAGAGTTTTGGAAAGATCATTTTACCATCCTCAATTGTGTAAACATTATAGGTAAGGCTTGGGAGGAAGTGACTAAGAGGACATTGAACTCTGCTTGGAAAAAACTGTGGCCAGAATGTGTAGACAAAAGGGATTTTGAAGGGTTTGAGGCTAACCCTGAGAATCCTATGCCAGTTGAGGAATCCATTGTGGCATTGGGGAAGTCCTTGGGGTTGGAGGTTAGTGGGGAGGATGTGGAAGAGTTGGTGGTGGAGGACAGTGAAGAACTAACCACTGATGAGCTGCTAGATCATCTTGAACAGCAAGAGGGCAGACCTGAGGAAACTGCTTCGGAGGAGGGGAGAGAGAAATTGAAGAAGTTGCCTACTTCTAAGATAAAGGAAATGTGTGCAAAGTGGCTTGAAGTGCAAACCTTTTTTGATGAAAATCACCCTGACACAGCTACTGCAAGCCGTGTTTGCAACCTGTACACTGACAATGTTGTGAACCACTTTAGGAAAGTCATAAAGGAACGAGAGGTACAAGTATCTATGGACAGATATGTTGTGCGACAGAAGTCCAGTGACTCTGAAGCTGGTCCTAGTGGCATTAAAAGAACAAGGGAAGTAACCCCAGAAAAAGACTTGCTGCCTCAAGTGCTAATGGAAGGGGATTCCCCTTCTAAACACTAACACCTCTCCCCTCCTCTCATCCCATCAATCATCACCAGATCTTCAATAAAGGTAAGTGTCATGTAACTGTGCATGTAATCTTCAGTTTGTGTGTATTAAAATTAATAAATTAGACACATGTGCAACTCTTGGGTATCTTTATTGAGGAAACGTTTCGCCACACAGTAACTTCAACAGTCCATACAAAGGAGAATCTTGAAGAACAGGAGGAGAATGAGGTAATCAGTCCCTCAACCTTGAGTCGATGTGGTCAGTCCATCAATCTTGAATAGAATACGGCATATGAGCGGAGAAGCAGCTTATAAACCGTATGGCAGGAGAGGTGCAGCAGTCATAGGTCGTGTCACATTTGTTCAATGTGGAAGTAGGTCGTGCCCAAGAATTAGGCAAGCAAAGAATTCCCAAGTATTAAGATCCCAAGAAGTTGCAGTGTCTGACAGGTTTGTAGATGAATGGTTCAGAGAACCGACATGTTGATAAATTAGACACATGTGCAACTCTTGGGTATTTTTATTGAATAAACGTTTCGCCACACAGTGGCTTCATCAGTCCATATTTCATGTGGTAAAATTTTTTTTTTTTTCAATACTTTTGGGTGTCTTGCACGGATTAATTTGATTTCCATTATTTCTTATGGGGAAAATTAACTTGACTAACGATAATTTTGACTAATGATGAGCTCTCAGGAATGGATTAATATCGCTGGTTGAGGGTCCACTGTACTTGCAAGCACTAAAATAAATGGAATATTATGAAATATTTTGCTGGAGCACGCGAGGGGACCTTCGCTCACTGGTAAACAATGCCAGACTGGCTGCCGCCCTGGCCCACGCCGTGCATACGCGTCCCGGACGAACTACGACTCGCGAGTCAACCTATGAAAAGTGAGTCCATGTTTATACGAAAATACCCCTATGATTGGCGAATTTTACGATTGCCAGGAACTACGAAAAGCGAGGGACCACTGACAGTGTCTTCCATTGCAGACACTGCAAGGCTCCAGGCGGACATCAACCAAATCTTTCAGTGGGCTGCAGAAAACAATATGAAGTTCAACGATGAGAAATTTCAATTACTCAGATATGGTAAACATGAGGAAATTAAATCTTCATCAGAGTACAAAACAAATTCTGGCCACAAAATAGAGCGAAACACCAACGTCAAAGACCTGGGAGTGATCATGTTGGAGGATCTCATCTTCAAGGACCATAACATTGTATCAATCGCATCTGCTAGAAAAATGACAGGATGGATAATGAGAACCTTCAAAACTAGGGAGGCCAAACCCATGATGACACTCTTCAGGTCACTTGTTCTATCTAGGCTGGAATATTGCTGCACACTAACAGCACCTTTCAAGGCAGGTGAAATTGCCGACCTAGAAAATGTACAGAGAACTTTCACGGCGCGCATAACGGAGATAAAACACCTCAATTACTGGGAGCGCTTGAGGTTCCTAAACCTGTATTCCTTGGAATGCAGGAGGGAGAGATACATGATTATATACGCCTGGAAAATCCTAGAGGGACTAGTACCGAACTTGCACACGAAAATCACTCACTACGAAAGCAAAAGACTTGGCAGACGATGCACCATCCCCCCAATGAAAAGCAGGGGCGTCACTAGCACGTTAAGAGACCATACAATAAATGTCAGGGGCCCGAGACTGTTCAACTGCCTCCCAGCACACATAAGGGGGATTACCAACAGACCCCTGGCAGTCTTCAAGCGGGCACTGGACAGGCACCTAAAGTCAGTTCCTGATCAGCCGGGCTGTGGCTCGTACGTTAGTTTGCGTGCAGCCAGCAGTAACAGCCTGGTTGATCAGGCTCTGATCCACCAGGAAGCCTGGTCACAGACCGGGCCGCGGGGGCGTTGACCCCCGGAACTCTCTCCAGGTAAACTCCAGGTAATATTAAGGTACAGGTACACATAAGTATAATTATCAGAGTACATATAAAATACGCAGTAACTTGAAAACACTTGAAATTTTGGAAAGTTTCCTGACATAATGGATGTGGTCACGGAGAATGTAAACAAACCGGGTGGGGCGCGCTGTATTTGAAAGACTGCTTGCCGTATAGCAAATTTTGGTCATAATTTGACATCGCCGTATTAGCAGAATGCCGTAAGGCAAAATGCCGTAAAGCGGGGCCCTACTTTACTCTACATGGCAACTTGTATGCTGGCTAGTGTGAGGAGAGCAGACAGTAAGCCCGTCAGTAGCGGGCAGGCTGTAGATAAGATAGGTATGGTGTAGCATGCTGAACGGTGGCTCACGACTTCCCTAGAGTTTCACACCACAAAAAAATAAAAAATCTCAGTAATAAGTTATTGACATTTTAATCCATTTTTTCGTTAAATATTCATTGGATTGTCATGATTTTTGCTGACGTTTTTGAGGAATGATGGTTCTACAAACACCCAGAGAAGAGTTGTCATATTGTGAACAGCATTTGGTTAATGATTTTTTCCTCCTCTGAAAAACAACAACAACAACAACAACAACAAAAAACTAATTTCAACATTTTTTTTTTATGGAATGTGCTGACATTATCGCTAAAATTCTCTGGGTCATTATTAACCTAGCCTTTATGTTTAATCTGATGTCAACTAGAGCATTTATTTATTTATTTATTTATTTATTTATTACAATTTGAGCACACATACAGAGGTACAAATAAAAAATACAGATAAGAGCAGTATGCCAAAGCCACTTATACTATGCATAGCATTACGGGCTGGCTTAAAATTAACTTAAGATTAACTAAGCAATGATGAAATCAGTGATAAAACATTAATGTAAACAGATTACTATAAAGTACAAGTGAGTATTACAAAGACAGGTCATATGGTTGCATGCATTATTGTACATTCAGTCGTATGGAGAATTCTGTTAGGTAGTTTATTTAAAAAAATAGTAAAGTTAGATTGGGTTTTAGGTTTAACATTTATGTGATATAATTGTGAGAAACATTTAAGATATTGTGCATCTTCCCAATTTAGTAGAAATTGGAAAGCCCTAGGACCCTAAAATTGTGCAAAAATAATTTTTTTCTATATAACTTGAAGGCTAACAGTCAAAATAAACACAGCCTATATGGTTTTTAAGCTGCTTAATCCACTGTCAAAATCCCATTGAAATCTGATCAAAAAAGAAAAAAAGTTGGTGATTCTGCTCGCCCCTCCCTTAAATGCATATGTCACAGAATGACTGGGGTTCGAACCCAGGTCGCTTCTTCTATCTAGGCTGGAATATTGCTGCACGCTAACAGCACCTTTCAAGGCAGGTGAAATTGCCGACCTAGAAAATGTACAGAGAACCTTCACGGCGCGCATAACTGCGATAAAACACCTCAATTACTGGGAATGCTTGAAGTTCCTAAACCTGTACTCCCTAGAACGCAGGTGGGAAAAATACACGATTATATACACTTGGAAAATTGTAGAGAGGTTAGTACCAAACTTGCACACGAAAATCACTCACAACGAAAGCAAAAGACTTGGCAGGCGATGCAACATCCCCCAATGAAAAGCAGGGGTGTCACTAGCATGTTAAGAGACCATACAATAAGTGTCAAGAGCTCAAGCCTGTTCAACTGCCTTCCAGCATACATAAGGAGGATTACCAATAGACCCCTGGCAGTCTTCAAGAAGGTGCTGGACAGGCACCTAAAGTCAGTACCTGACCAGCCAGGCTGTAGTTTGTACATCGGGTTGCATGCAGCCAGCAGTAACAGTCGGGTTGATCAAGCCCTGATCCACCATGAGGCCTGGTCACAGACTGGGTCATCGGGGCATTGACCCCCAAAAACGTCTCCAGGTGTACTCCAGGTAGGCCAATGGGTTTTTTGGACTAACCTGCCATGAATTTAAATCCCACCCATTCTGTGATTTTTTATTTCACAATTGTGCTAATAAGATTTCTTGAGTTGTGATGGGCTTACTGTGGGACCAGTTTTGAACCCTCCATATAGCATTTTGAGTTATCCTGGGTAATTTACACACATGTTACTAGGTGTGATAATTGTAATTGTGTGTAATCATATAGCACATCACAAAAGACAAAAAGATGTCTTAACCCTTTGACTGTCGCAACCCCCAATCCTGAGGTGTCTCCTGGTGTCGCAAAATTTAAAAAAAAAAAAAAGAAAATTTTCTTATGAAATGATAGAAAATCTTTTACTGATTGTAATGACACCAAAAAAACGAAATTTGATGGAAAACTGACGGAGTTATGCTCTCGCGAAGTTAGCGACCTCGGCGATGTTTACAAATCGGCGATTTCGCCCATTTTGAGCCCTATTTTCGGCTAATTCCATTGTTCCAGTCGACCAAACTCATAGCTATTTCTTTAGAACTCCATTTTTTCTATCGATTGAGTACAAGAAACTGCCCATTTACCGATTTCAACTACCCAATAACATGGTCAGAAATTTGCAATTTGGCCAATTTCACGAAAATTAAAATATATGACAATTTCAAAATAAGGTCCAGAATGAACAATGCAGACATTCCTGGCTCTAAAATAACATTTTCTTTGTTCATCAGTCATGTCTCCAGGCCCCTGTGATATTACTCTTGCTTTCTATTTTGAATTTTTATTCAAACAAAAATAGAAGACTTACTATTATGCAGACTACTGCAATACTGTAATAATTGTATAAATAACATCAACCCATTCATGACTGCATATTAGAATGGCTAGTTAGACATTTATTGGACAATGGCATCATTTGTTTACTTTTGAACATTGGCAAAAATCAAACATTTTCCCTACTTTGAGCTCCATTTCCAGGTTCTTTTTATAGTAAAATCAATCAAAATCACCTCTATTTCTATAATATGTTTTCCATTCTATCAAATGAGACCAAGAAAATGAGAATACAACCATAAATACTATACGAAAATAGACCACAAAGTCGGCATTTTAATTAAAAAAAAATGGTCGGAGTTTTTTTTTTCTCATTATGCACTGCGTGCTCCAGGATTTTTTTTATATGGTGCACACTGACCACACAGACCCATTCTCTCACATGTGGGCCTACCAGCTTTCTCCTGCTTGATTTGAAGCCGCTAGAATTTATGAGTATATATACGTCAAACACGGTACCTCATAAGACGTATATATACGGCCGCGACAGTCAAAGGGTTAAATACTGTGTAACATTAATTTTCATTAAAATCAATGAACAGAGAGGGAGGGAGGGAGGGAGAGGGAGGGAGAGGGAGAGGGAGGGAGGGAGAGGGAGGGAGGGAGAGGAGGGAGGGAGGGAGGGAGAGGGAGGGAGGGAGGGAGGAGAGGGAGGGAGGGGGAGGGAGGGAGGGGGAGGGAGGGAGGGAGAGGGAGGGGAGGGAGGGAGGGAGGGAGGGAGAGGGAGGGAGGGAGGGAGAGGGAGGGAGGGAGGGAGGGAGAGGGAGGGAGGGAGGGAGAGGGAGGGTTTGGAGGGGTGGGTACCTAAATAAACATATTTTATTATTATTATTTTTTTTTATTATCACACCGGCCGATTCCCACCAAGGCAGGGTGGCCCGAAAAAAGAAAAACTTTCACCATCATTCACTCCATCACTGTCTTGCCAGAAGGGTGCTTTACACTACAGTTTTTAAACTGCAACATTAACACCCCTCCTTCAGAGTGCAGGCACTGTACTTCCCATCTCCAGGACTCAAGTCCGGCCTGCCGGTTTCCCTGAATCCCTTCATAAATGTTACTTTGCTCACACTCCAACAGCACGTCAAGTATTAAAAACCATTTGTCTCCATTCACTCCTATCAAACACGCTCAAGCATGCCTGCTGGAAGTCCAAGCCCCTCGCACACAAAACCTCCTTTACCCCCTCCCTCCAACCCTTCCTAGGCCGACCCCTACCCCGCCTTCCTTCCACTACAGACTGATACACTCTTGAAGTCATTCTGTTTCGCTCCATTCTCTCTACATGTCCGAACCACCTCAACAACCCTTCCTCAGCCCTCTGGACAACAGTTTTGGTAATCCCGCACCTCCTCCTAACTTCCAAACTACGAATTCTCTGCATTATATTCACACCACACATTGCCCTCAGACATGACATCTCCACTGCCTCCAGCCTTCTCCTCGCTGCAACATTCATCACCCACGCTTCACACCCATATAAGAGCGTTGGTAAAACTATACTCTCATACATTCCCCTCTTTGCCTCCAAGGACAAAGTTCTTTGTCTCCACAGACTCCTAAGTGCACCACTCACTCTTTTTCCCTCATCAATTCTATGATTCACCTCATCTTTCATAGACCCATCCGCTGACACGTCCACTCCCAAATATCTGAATACGTTCACCTCCTCCATACTCTCTCCCTCCAATCTGATATTCAATCTTTCATCACCTAATCTTTTTGTTATCCTCATAACCTTACTCTTTCCTGTATTCACCTTTAATTTTCTTCTTTTGCACACCCTACCAAATTCATCCACCAATCTCTGCAACTTCTCTTCAGAATCTCCCAAGAGCACAGTGTCATCAGCAAAGAGCAGCTGTGACAACTCCCACTTTGTGTGTGATTCTTTATCTTTTAACTCCACGCCTCTTGCCAAGACCCTCGCATTTACTTCTCTTACAACCCCATCTATAAATATATTAAACAACCACGGTGACATCACACATCCTTGTCTAAGGCCTACTTTTACTGGGAAAAAATTTCCCTCTTTCCTACATACTCTAACTTGAGCCTCACTATCCTCGTAAAAACTCTTCACTGCTTTCAGTAACCTACCTCCTACACCATACACTTGCAACATCTGCCACATTGCCCCCCTATCCACCCTGTCATACGCCTTTTCCAAATCCATAAATGCCACAAAGACCTCTTTAGCCTTATCTAAATACTGTTCACTTATATGTTTCACTGTAAACACCTGGTCCACACACCCCCTACCTTTCCTAAAGCCTCCTTGTTCATCTGCTATCCTATTCTCCGTCTTACTCTTAATTCTTTCAATTATAACTCTACCATACACTTTACCAGGTACACTCAACAGACTTATCCCCCTATAATTTTTGCACTCTCTTTTATCCCCTTTGCCTTTATACAAAGGAACTATGCATGCTCTCTGCCAATCCCTAGGTACCTTACCCTCTTCCATACATTTATTAAACAATTGCACCAACCACTCCAAAACTATATCCCCACCTGCTTTTAACATTTCTATCTTTATCCCATCAATCCCGGCTGCCTTACCCCCTTTCATTTTACCTACTGCCTCACGAACTTCCCCCACACTCACAACTGGCTCTTCCTCACTCCTACAAGATGTTATTCCTCCTTGCCCTATACACGAAATCACAGCTTCCCTATCTTCATCAACATTTAACAATTCCTCAAAATATTCCTTCCATCTTCCCAATACCTCTAACTCTCCATTTAATAACTCTCCTCTCCTATTTTTAACTGACAAATCCATTTGTTCTCTAGGCTTTCTTAACTTGTTAATCTCACTCCAAAACTTTTTCTTATTTTCAACAAAATTTGTTGATAACATCTCACCCACTCTCTCATTTGCTCTCTTTTTACATTGCTTCACCACTCTCTTAACCTCTCTCTTTTTCTCCATATACTCTTCCCTCCTTGCATCACTTCTACTTTGTAAAAACTTCTCATATGCTAACTTTTTCTCCCTTACTACTCTCTTTACATCATCATTCCACCAATCGCTCCTCTTCCCTCCTGCACCCACTTTCCTGTAACCACAAACTTCTGCTGAACACTCTAACACTACATTTTTAAACCTACCCCATACCTCTTCGACCCCATTGCCTATGCTCTCATTAGCCCATCTATCCTCCAATAGCTGTTTATATCTTACCCTAACTGCCTCCTCTTTGAGTTTATAAACCTTCACCTCTCTCTTCCCTGATGCTTCTATTCTCCTTGTATCCCATCTACCTTTTACTCTCAGTGTAGCTACAACTAGAAAGTGATCTGATATATCTGTGGCCCCTCTATAAACATGTACATCCTGAAGTCTACTCAACAGTCTTTTATCTACCAATACATAATCCAACAAACTACTGTCATTTCGCCCTACATCATATCGTGTATACTTATTTATCCTCTTTTTCTTAAAATATGTATTACCTATAACTAAACCCCTTTCTATACAAAGTTCAATCAAAGGGCTCCCATTATCATTTACACCTGGCACCCCAAACTTACCTACCACACCCTCTCTAAAAGTTTCTCCTACTTTAGCATTCAAGTCCCCTACCACAATTACTCTCTCACTTGGTTCAAAGGCTCCTATACATTCACTTAACATCTCCCAAAATCTCTCTCTCTCCTCTGCATTCCTCTCTTCTCCAGGTGCATACACGCTTATTATGACCCACTTCTCGCATCCAACCTTTACTTTAATCCACATAATTCTTGAATTTACACATTCATATTCTCTTTTCTCCTTCCATAACTGATCATTTAACATTACTGCTACCCCTTCCTTTGCTCTAACTCTCTCAGATACTCCAGATTTAATCCCATTTATTTCCCCCCACTGAAACTCTCCTACCCCCTTCAGCTTTGTTTCGCTTAGGGCCAGGACATCCAACTTCTTTTCATTCATAACATCAGCAATCATCTGTTTCTTGTCATCCGCACTACATCCACGCACATTTAAGCAACCCAGTTTTATAAAGTTTTTCTTCTTCTCTTTTTTAGTAATTGTATACAGGAGAAGGGGTTACTAGCCCATTGCTCCCGGCATTTTAGTCGCCTCATACGACACGCATGGCTTACGGAGGAAAGATTCTTTTCCACTTCCCCATGGACAATAGAAGAAATAAAAAAGAACAAGAGCTATTTAGAAAAAGGAGAAAAACCTAGATGTATGTATATATATATATGCATGTGCGTGTCTGTGAAGTGTGACCAAAGTGTTAGTAGGAGTAGCAAGATATCCCTGTTATCTTAGCGTGTTTATGAGACAGAAAAAGAAACCAGCAATCCTACCATCATGCAAAACAATTACAGGTTTTTGTTTCACAGTCATCTGGCAGGACGGTAGTACTTCCCTGGGTGGTTGCTGTCTACCAACCTACTAAAGACCACAAATGGAAAAGAGCTGTGCTGCCTGGCTTTGTTGGCTAAATGTGACTTAACTCTTTGGTGCTAGTAATCTGATACCCCTCAAGGAATGTTCCCTGATGTTGGTGAGGGGCTCTTGATCTAGGGAATTGAATCTGTGCTCCACTTGCCTGAATTAAGCCTGAATAACTTCCACATCCCCCCCACACAGGCGCTGTATAATCCTGTGGGTATAGCGCTCCCCCTTGATTATAATGATAATCTGATAACTGTCTTTCTTGTCTTGACTCAGGTAATTCACTTAACATGCAGCTTTGCACTTTTAAAAATTATTGCTTTGAAACCATGTCACTTATGGACTCTATTTTGCAGAGGTTGTGGTACTGGAATAATTGCACAGAATGCCAGCTGGGTGTGTCATCTGTGGGGATCTCTTCATAGCAACCACTGATGTTTCCGCTGCTCCATGTGGCCACACTTTCCATTCTGCCTGTATCATCCAGTGGATTGAAAGGTTTGACGCTTATCTGATCCATTCTACCCCTTCACCGAAGGACTTTTGTTTTGAAATTGCTATAAATTTAGAACAGAAGTGCATGTTGTATTTGTAGAAACATTAAAAATTTAGATTTTTCAGATTTTTATTTTTGTTTTTACAAAAGTCTTGAGTGTTTTTAATTAACTCTTAAACTGTCCACACATAGATATACGTCGATGTGCGGCAGGCTCCGAACGTAGATCTACTTTTTTTTTTACATGCTTTCAAATGGGGAAAATCAAGGTCGGAGCGCTACACACGTGAACGTAGATCAACGTTTGGATAGTTTAAGGGTTAAGCATGTCAGATTTATTATTTTTTTTTTAAATAATATAGGCTTTGTTCAATAATTTATCTGTTGTATAGTTCAACTCCTCTCTTGTGGACCCATCTTCCAATATGTCTACTCCCAAGTACACCTACCATCTGACTTATGACCGAGTTCGGTTCCGAGAAACCGGTCGTAAGTTGAAATGGTCGTAAGTCGAACTTTACTACTGAATATCAAAAAAACATTTTTGTAATGACTTTATTTTATTGTTTTATTTTGGTATTTCATGTTTTACTTTACTTTTTATGTTGTTAGTATTGTATTTTATACTGTAAGGTTTAGGATAAACACTGTGTACAACACAAATACTTGTTTATTTCCCAGAAATTTGGCATGAAAAACACGGTCGTAAGTCGAGTGGTCGTAAGTCGAGCAGGTCGTAAGTCAGATGGTAGGTGTATTTACTTCCTCCATACTCCCTCCAGTTTGATATCCAATTTGAGGAGCTATCAAAAGTTCCTGGTCTGCCATGAAAAAAATATTTAGGCTTACCTAATACCCAAATTGAAATTGATTCCTTTGAGCTATTCTCTTTTTGAGGCTATACACTCATCCCAGTGCCTGTTACTTTCCAAAACATTTCTAGAGCTCTTCTTTCTTGAGAGTCTTAGTGCAGCCAGCAATTCTGCTTGAATTTCCTCTATATTATTAAAATGCCATTCCTTGTTTGCCATGTTTACTTTTGGGAAGAGAAGGAAGTCACAGGGGTTAGTTTAATATCTTTATTATGCACCCCATACCCATCCTGTGGGCAGTAGTCAAAAGATTACAAAGGTACATAAATGGGTCCAGGGACTGGACCCCAAAGTTATGATAGCTGAACTAGTTACAAAGGTAATGAACTCCAGGTAGATCGGGTCACCTCTATATTGTTTTTGGCCAGAAAACAATGGTCTTTCTGTTCGTAAGTCAGCAAGTGCGGCACAGATTTTGCAACCATTTGCCTCTCATAACACAACAAAAAATGCCCCTCTAGCATCAATGGAATGACTGCATTGAAACTCACCACACTATTTAACAAAGGAGTGTACTGTGTACCATGATCTATGCTGCTGCCCTATTTCATAAGAACATAAGAAAGAAGGAACACTGCAACCGGCCTACTGACCCATGCGGAGCAGGTCCATGTCCTCCCCCGGATTAGACCAATCACCCGCCCCCCGGATTATCCCAATGACCCACCCAGTCTGGTCATCCCCACTCAAGGATGGAGCACTGCACCAGACCCAGCAGCACAAGCTAGTCAGGTCCAACTCACACCCACCCACACCCACTCATGTATTTATCTAACCTATTTTTAAAACAACATAATGTTTTAGCCTCAATAACTGTACTGGGGAGTTTGTTCCACTCATCCACAACTCTATTACCAAACCAGAGCTTTCCTATATCCTTCCTGAATCTGAATTTTTCCAACTTGAAACCATTGCTGCGAGTCATGTCTTGGCTGGAAATTTTCAGCACGCTATTTACATCCCCTTTATTTCACCCAGGTAGTGCCTAAAAATTGGAGTCCAGGAACTTTTGGATAGCACCTTGTATTTTATTGCCTAAGGTTTGAATTCTCCTTTTCCTGCCCTTTTCCATAATAATTTTAAATTTTAGTCTTTTACATATTCTCCTGAATTCTTCCAACAACCTTTGCAATTTTTTTAGATTCATCCTAAAAACACCTTTTTATAATTTCCACTCTGTATCACCCTCATTATCTTTGAGTTATACACTTCTTCCCAACACCTAACATTCACTTAATTTATATATAGATCACCCATTGTGACATGCATTCTTCTCTAAGGCCTACTTTCCCAGGTAGGGTTATAGGAGGCTTTAGCCCTTCCCTGACAGTGTCACTGTACTCACTGTTCCCTACAGGAAGGAGGTACAGGTCGGCCATCACTAATCCGGTGTCATTGGGACCTGTAGTGTGCTGGATTAGTGAGTTTACCAGATTATAGAGTGGTTAGGTTAGAATACACTTAATTAACCTATCAGTAGAGACTCTTTCTGCTACATCTTCCTCATTTTCATCACTGCTTTCTTCTCCACTGGCTTGCTGCTGTGGATTTACAACCGTCTGCACAATTTCTGAGTCAGTATGATGATGAAATTTGAGTCGGTATAATGATTTGAGTCAGTATGATGATGAAATTTGAGTCAGTATAATGATGAAATTTGAGTCGGTATAATGATTTGAGTCAGTATGATGATGAAATTTGAGTCAGTATAATGATGAAATTTGAGTTGGTATAATGATTTGAGTCAGTGTGATGATGAAATTTGAGTCAGTATGATGATGAAATTTGAGTCAGTATGATGATGAAATTTGAGTCAGTATGATGATGAAATTTGAGTCGGTATAATGATTTGAGTCAGTGTGATGATGAAATTTGAGTCAGTATGATGATGAAATTTGAAATTATGCTAGCCAAAATTAGTACCGGATTACTGATGGAACTGGATAACTGATTGCCAGATTAGTGATGGCTGACCTGTAGTTAACAGGAGAGAGTCTCCAAGCAGTAGAATACAGTGAACCCTCGATTAAACAGACTTCTAGAGGAGTGGAAGTGTCTGCTAAATCTAACACAAGAATACAGTGCACCCTCGAATTTAGTCGTGCCTTTTCTGTATGCAAAACTATTTTTATTATCTATAAAATTTATTTTTTTGTTAATATTTCCCATAGGAAATATTGTAAATACAATTAAACCATTCCAAACACCCAAAAATATTAATAAAAAATACATTTTATAGATAAAAATAGTTTTGCATACAGAAAAGGCACGACTAAATTCGAGGGTCCACTGTATATTTCTATGGTCATAACAGTGATAGTCAATTTCTGAATATAACAGAATAAGTCTGTTACATGCAAAAGTAAATTTACTCAGTGGACTTCAACAGACATGGATAGTTTTAGATGAAAGGAATTTGATTTGGAATTGTCTGTAAAAATAATGCACAATTTTGATTTAACAGACAAAATCTGTTTAATCCAAAGTAAATTTACCCAGCAGACCTTAAGAATAATGGGGAATTCTGGATATAATGAACTTTGTTGCTTCTGAATGTTGTCCGGCCACAGTTCAAGTACAAAATCATTTAAATCTGAGTAAGTTAACCCTTAAACTGTCCAAACGTAGATCTACATTTTTTCAACATCTGAAAGTATGTAAAAAAAACGTAGATCTTCTTTTTCTTTTTTTTTCATTTGAAAACGTGTAAAAAAACTTATATCTCCTTTTTTGTGTTACATTTGAAAATATATAAAAAAACGTAGATCTACTTTTGGAGCACTACACATGTGAATGTAAATTTGTTTGGACAGTTTAAGGGTTAAATTGAGGTTTTACTATACGGGAAGCTCTTGTTTTTATGGCTGTTAGATTCGTGATCCCTATCAATAAGCCAAAATCACTGGTGAGTGGAAAAGAACATTTTATCAATATCAAATGCATCTTAAATACCTGATAATGTGTTTATACTATCATATATTAAGTGCTCAGT
>NC_091390.1:2448491-2488491 GCF_038502225.1 Cherax quadricarinatus
CCTAAAATGGAATGAGCATATCAGCGACAACCAGCACGGCTTCAGGGACGTGAAATCCTGTGTCACAAACCTACTGGAGTTCTATGACAGGGTGACGGCAGTAAGACAAGAGAGAGAGAGAGGGGTGGAATGCATTTTCTTGAACTGCAAGAAGGGGTTTGACACAGTTCCACACAAGATATTAGAGCAAAAACTGGAGGACCAAGCAGGGATAACAGGGAAGGCACTACAATTGATCAGGGAATACTTGTCAGGAAGACAGCAGCGAGTCATGGTACGTGGCGAGGTGTCAGAGTGGGCACCTGTGACCAGCGGGGTCCCACAGGGGTCAGTCCTAGGACCAGTGTTGTTTCTGGTATTTGTGAACGACATGACGGAAGGAATAGACTCTGAGGTGTCCCTGTTTGCAGATGACGTGAAGTTGACGAGAAGAATTCACTCGATCGAAGACCAGGCAGAACTACAAAGGGATCTGGACAGGCTGCAGGCCTGGTCCAGCAATTGGCTCCTGGAGTTCAATCCCACCAAGTGCAAAGTCATGAAGATTTGGGAAGGGCGTAAAAAAAAAATCGCAGACGAAGTACTGTCTAGGGGGTCAGGGACTATAAATCTCACTCAAGGAAAAGGATCTTGGGGTGAGTATAACACCGAGCATATCTCCGGAGACACACATCAACCAAACAACTGCTGCAGCATATGGGCGCCTAGCAAACCTCAGAACAGCATTCCGACATCTTAATAAGGAATCATTCAGGACCCTGTACACCGTGTATGTTAGGACCATATTGGAGTATGCGGCACCAGTTTGGAACCCACACCTAGCCAAGCATGTAAAGAAACTAGAGAAAGTGCAAAGGTTTGCAACAAGACTAGTCCCAGAGCTAAAAGATATGTCCTACGAGAAGAGGTTAAGGGAAGTCAACCTGACGACACTGGAGGACAGGAGAGATAGGGGGGGGGACATGATAACAACATACAAAATACTGAGAGGAATTGACAAGGTGGACAAAGACAGGATGTTCCAGAGATTGGACACAGTAACAAGGGGACACAGTTGGAAGCTGAAGACACAGATGAATCACAGGGATGTTAGGAAGTATTTCTTCAGCCATAGAGTAGTCAGTAAGTGGAATAGTTTGGGAAGCGATGTAGTGGAGGCAGGATCCATACATAGCTTTAAGCAGAGGTATGATAAAGCTCACGGTTCAGGGAGAGTGACCTAGTAGCGATCAGGAGCTCGGACTCGACCCCCCGCAACCTCAACTAGGTGAGTACACACACACACACACACACACACACACATATATATATATATATATATATATATATATATATATATATATATATATATATGTATGTGTGTGTGTGTGTGTGAGAGCGTGTGTGTGTGTACTCACCTAGTTGTGGTTGCAGGGGTCGAGTCACAGCTCCTGGACCCTCCTCTTCACCTTCCATATATTAACTGTCAATTCGATTTTTTGACACTCAATTATCACCAAAAAAATAAAATCTCATTAAACATTAATCGAAAAAAAATTTTGATATATATAAACAGATCTAAATTCTTAGTATAATTAAAATTTAGAAAAAAACCTAAGTGGTTATTGATATTCTCAATAATTAAAAAAAAATTCTTATATCCCATCTATTGTATTCTATTGTTCCCTCGAAGGGTCGTGTTGTATAATGTATTTGTGTTGTATTTTACACCAGAATCGACTTAATGTAATCTATTGTTGGGGGAAAAAATGTACAAAGGTATTAAGTGCCTGTTTAAGTGCCTTTGTAGCCTCTGGGATGAATAATTGATGTGATGATGAGTTTTATTCTCGGCTCATCAATCTTGAGCTGTGAAGTTGGTGCTGGTTAGGGGGTCTTGGTGCGAGGAAGTGGAGCTACAAATATTACTACTGCTGCTACTACAACAACAGTAACAACAGTAACTACAACAGTAACAACAACAGTAACAGTAACAGTAACAACAGTAGCAACAGTAACTACAATAACAACAGTAGCAACAGTAACTACAATAACAACAGTAACAAAACAGAAACAACAGTAACAACGGTAACAACAGTAACAACAGTAACAGCAGTAACAATAGTAACAACAGTAACAACAGTAACAACAGTAACAGCAGCAACAGTAACAACAGTAACAACAGTAACAACAGTAACAACAGCAGCAACAGCAACATCAGTAACAACAGTAACAACAGTAACAACAGTAACAGTAACAAGAGTAACAACAGTAACAGTAACAACAGTAACAACAGTAACAGTAACAACAGTAACAACAGCAGCAACAGTAACAACAGTAACAACAACAGTAACAGTAACAACAGTAACAATAGTAACAACAGTAACAGTAACAACAGTAACAATAGTAACAACAGTAACAACAGTAACAGCAGTAACAGCAACAACAGTAACAACAGCAACAACAGCAACAACAACAACAGCAACAACAGCAACAGTAACAACAGCAACAACAGCAACAACAGTAACAACAGCAACAACAGCAACAACAGTAACAACAGTAACAACAGCAACAGTAACAACAGTAACAACAGCAACAACAGCAACAACAGTAACAACAGCAACAGTAACAACAGCAACAACAGTAACAACAGTAACAACAGCAACAACAGTAACAACAGTAGCAACAGTAACAACAGCAACAACAGTAACAACAGTAACAACAGCAACAACAGTAGCAACAGTAACAACAGTAACAACAGCACTCTCCCCACAATACACATTAATTTACAGATATCGATCGACTTTATCGAAAATCGACATTTTGTATCTATCGCCACCTGTCTATCGACAGGTGCTCTTGATCCGAGGAACTAAAACTCAACCATAAATAAAATCTGGCCTGCTTTTAAAGGCAGATTTACAAGCTTGGTTTAGTGAGCAACGATCTGTTGGTGTATTGAAATCCGGGTGGAAATTCCTGGGAAATACATGCGTGAAAATCAGTCTGAAATTCAGGGAATTCGTGTATTTTTTTTGGTTATATTGGTTAGTTTCAGGTTTGAAGCCAATCTACTACACGAGGGTCATTAAGACTGGTTAACTGGTTAATGGGGTTTAAAGTCTATCTACTATACGAGGGTCATTAAGACTGGTTAACTGGTTAATGGGGTTTAAAGTCTATCTACTACACGAGGGTCATTAAGACTGGTTGGTTGGTTAATGGGGTTTAAAGTCTATCTACTACACGAGGGTCATTAAGACTGGTTGGTTGGTTAATGGGGTTTGAAGCCAATCTACTACACGAGGGTCATTAAGACTGGTTGGTTGGTTAATGGGGTTTAAAGTCTATCTACTACACGAGGGTCATTAAGACTGGTTGGTTGGTTAATGGGGTTTGAAGCCAATCTACTACACGAGGGTCATTAAGACTGGTTGGTTGGTTAATGGGGTTTAAAGTCTATCTACTACACCAGGGTCATTAAGACTGGTTGGTTGGTTAATGGGGTTTAAAGTCTATCTACTACACGAGGGTCATTAAGGCTGCAGGTCACCTGTACACCACCAGTCAAGAATACTTTAATACCTAAAATACTGATTAATGTAAACTACCAGTGTATATACACTGAGACACACCTCAGTGTATATACTGAGATATATACCTCTCAGCGTATATACACTGAGATATACACCTCTCAGTGTATATACACTGAGATATACACCTCTCAGTGTATATACACTGAGATATACACCTCTCAGTGTATATACGCTGAGATATACACCTCTCAGTGTATATACACTGAGATATACACCTCTCAGTGTATATACGCTGAGATATACACCTCTCAGTGTATATACACTGAGATATACACCTCTGTGTATATACACTGAGATATACACCTCTCAGTGTATATACACTGAGATATACACCTCTCAGTGTATATACACTGAGATATACACCTCTCAGTGTATATACACTGAGATATACACCTCTGTGTATATACACTGAGATATACACCTCTCAGTGTATATACACTGAGATATACACCTCTCAGTGTATATACGCTGAGATATACACCTCTCAGTGTATATACACTGAGATATACACCTCTCAGTGTATATACGCTGAGATATACACCTCTGTGTATATACATTGAGATATACACCTTTCAGTGTATATACACTGAGATATACACCTCTCAGTGTATATACAGAGAGAGAAATTCGGTATATACACTGAGACACACCTCTCTCGATGTATATACACTGAGATACATCTCGGGGGTGTATATGCACAGTGTATATAAACTAGATAACCTATAATTCAAATATAAATTGTATAACATATAATTCGCATAATATAAACTATTAATGCACAATACACAACATTTGAATTGTATAATACATAATTCTCATTAATAAATATTTCTCGTATGAAAATCACATAAGATACAATTCACAATCAACATATATATATATATATATATATATATATATATATATATATATATATATATATATATATATATATATACAGTGAACCCTCCACCAGCGATGGCATCGGTTAACGATAAATCCGACTAGCGATACGTTTTATGGCAAAAATTTTGCCTCGATTAGCGCTAAAAAACTCGACCAACACTATTCCTTCCGTCTGAGACGCGTCCACTTCTGGCCAGTGTTTACAAGCCAGCCAGCCACCGCGGTCACTTCCAAGCATACAATCGGAACATTTCATATTATCACAGCCTTTTTAGTGACTGCACCTGCAAAATAAGTCACCATGGGCCCCAAGAAAGCTTCTAGTGCCAACCCTACAGCAAAAAGGGTGAGAATTACTATGGATATGAAGAAAGGGATCATTGCTAAGTGTGAAAGTGGAGTGCATGTCTCTGAGCTGGCCAGGCTGTATACAAAACCCCAATCAACCATCGCTACTATTGTGGCCAAGAAAACGGCAATCAAGGAAGCTGTTCTTGCCAAAGGTGCAACTATGTTTTCGAAACTGAGATCGCAAGTGATAGAAGATGTTGAGAGACTGTTATTGGTATGGATAAACGAAAAACAGATAGCAGGAGATAGCATCTCTCAAGCGATCATATGTGAAAAGGCTAGGAAGTTGCATGACGATTTAATTAGAAAAATGCCAGCAATTAGTGATGTGAGTGAATTTAAGGCCAGCAAAGGTTGGTTTGAGAGATTTAAGAATCGTAGTGGCATACATAGTGTGATAAGGCATGGTGAGGCTGCCAGTTTGGACCAAAAAACAGCTGAAAAATATGTGCAGGAATTCAAGGAGTACATAGACAGTGAAGGACTGAAACCTGAACAAGTGTTTAATGGTGACACTGACAATGTTGTGAAACACTTTAGGAATGTCATAAAGGAACGGGAGGTACAGGCCTCTGTGGGCAGATATGTTGTGCGACAGAGGTCCAGTGACTCAAGCTGGTCCTAGTGGCATTAAAAGAAGAAGGGAAGTAACCCCGAAAAAGGACTTGCCACCTCAAGTCCTAATGGAAGGGGATTCCCCTTCTAAACACTAAGACCATCAACACACTCCCCTCTTCCCATCCCATCAATCATCACCAGATCTTCAATAAAGGTAAGTGTCATGTAACTGTGCATGTCTTCTTCAGTTTGCGTGTATTAAAATTAATATTTCATGTGTTAAAATTTTTTTTTTTCAATACTTTTGGGTGTCTTGCACGGATTAATTTGATTTCCATTATTTCTTATGGGGAAAATTAACTTGACTAACGATTATTTTGACTAACGATGAGCTCTCAGGAACGGATTAATAGCGTTAGTCGAGGGTCCACTGTATATATATATGTGTGTGTGTGTGTGTGTGTGTGTGTGTGTGTGTGTGTGTGTGTAAGTGGTTTAGAGCACGTAAGGAAACCCTAGGCGATATTATGAAACGTTTCGACCCTGGGATCTTGCTCACTTCTACCATACAGAGGTTAGAAGACAGTATATATGTGGAGAGTGAGGTGTGAGTGACACATAGTGACCTGAAGGACAGGTAGACAGAGTGATTATGTCTCGTGTGTTGTTAGGTAGGTGATGCTGTGTCTGGTTGAGTATCATGGATGATAATGAACCATACCACGGGTGGGATTGAACCCGCGGTCAGAGAGTCTCAAAACTCCAGACGGTCAGACTCTCTGACAGCGGGTTCAATCCCGCCCGTGGTATGGTTTGTTTGCAATCGTGTCATTATGATTTCGTGAGTCTTGTATGATAATGTTTTAGTAATTTTGTTGTTTCTAGCGTTCTATGGTGTCGGTGACGTGATTAGTGAGGCTTCCAGACACCGTCGGGGTCTATCTTGTTCGGTGAGGACGAGCTGTGCCTCTTTCCAGTTTATAAAAGTGTTCTTTGGAGTCCCTGTGGGGGACACAGACGTACCTTAACGTGGAGTCCCTGTGGAGGATACAGGCGTACCTTAACGTGGAGTCCCTGTGGGGGACACAGGCGTACCTTAACGTGGAGTCCCTGTGGGGGACACAGGCGTACCTTAACGTGGAGTCCCTGTGGGGGACACAGGCGTACCTTAACGTGGAGTCCCTGTGGGGGACACAGACGTACCTTAACGTGGAGTCCCTGTGGGGGACACAGGCGTACCTTAACGTGGAGTCCCTGTGGGGGACACAGGCGTACCTTAACGTGGAGTCCCTGTGGGGGACACAGACGTACCTTAACGTGGAGTCCCTGTGGGGGACACAGACGTACCTTAACGTTGAGTCACTGTGGGGGACACAGACGTACCTTAACGTGGAGTCCCTGTGGGGGACACAGACGTACCTTAACGTGGAGTCCCTGTGGGGGACACAGGCGTACCTTAACGTTGAGTCACTGTGGGGGACACAGACGTACCTTAACTTGGAGTCCCTGTGGGGGACACAGACGTACCTTAACGTGGAGTCCCTGTGGGGAACACAGACGTACCTTAACGTGGAGTTCCTGTGGGGGACACAGACGTACCTTAACGTGGAGTCCCTGTGGGGGACACAGGCGTACCTTAACGTGGAGTCCCTGTGGGGGACACAGACGTACCTTAACGTGGAGTCCCTGTGGGGGACACAGAAGTACCTTAACGTGGAGTCCCTGTGGGGGACACAGGCGCACCTTAACGTTGAGTCACTGTGGGGTACACAGACGTACCTTAACGTGGAGTCCCTGTGGGGGACACAGGCGTACCTTAACGTGGAGTCCCTGTGGGGGACACAGGCGTACCTTAACGTGGAGTCCCTGTGGGGGACACAGGCGTACCTTAACGTGGAGTCCCTGTGGAGGACACAGGCGTACCTTAACGTGGAGTCCCTGTGGAGGACACAGACGTACCTTAACGTGGAGTCCCTGTGGAGGACACAGGCGTACCTTAACGTGGAGTCCCTGTGGAGGACACAGGCGTACCTTAACGTGGAGTCCCTGTGGAGGACACAGGCGTACCTTAACGTGGAGTCCCTGTGGAGGACACAGGCGTACCTTAACGTGGAGTCCCTGTGGAGGACACAGGCGTACCTTAACGTGGAGTCCCTGTGGAGGACACAGGCGTACCTTAACGTGGAGTCCCTGTGGAGGACACAGGCGTACCTTAACGTGGAGTCCCTGTGGAGGACACAGGCGTACCTTAACGTGGAGTCCCTGTGGAGGACACAGGCGTACCTTAACGTGGAGTCCCTGTGGAGGACACAGGCGTACCTTAACGTGGAGTCCCTGTGGAGGACACAGGCGTACCTTAACGTGGAGTCCCTGTGGAGGACACAGGCGTACCTTAACGTGGAGTCCCTGTGGAGGACACAGGCGTACCTTAACGTGGAGTCCCTGTGGAGGACACAGGCGTACCTTAACGTGGAGTCCCTGTGGAGGACACAGGCGTACCTTAACGTGGAGTCCCTGTGGAGGACACAGGCGTACCTTAACGTGGAGTCCCTGTGGAGGACACAGGCGTACCTTAACGTGGAGTCCCTGTGGGGGACACAGGCGTACCTTAACGTGGAGTCCCTGTGGAGGACACAGGCGTACCTTAACGTGGAGTCCGTGTGGGGGACACAGGCGTACCTTAACGTGGAGTCCCTGTGGGGGACACAGACGTACCTTAACGTGGAGTCCCTGTGGAGGACACAGGCGTACCTCAACGTGGAGTCCCTGTGGGGGACACAGGCGTACCTCAACGTGGAGTCCCTGTGGGGGACACATGCGTACCTTAACGTGGAGTCCCTGTGGAGGACACAGGCGTACCTTAACGTGGAGTCCCTGTGGGGGACACAGACGTACCTTAACGTGGAGTCCCTGTAGAGGACACAGGCTTACCTAAACGTGGAGTCCCTGTGGGGGACACAGACGTACCTTAACGTGGAGTCCCTGTGGAGGACACAGGCGTACCTTAACGTGGAGTCCCTGTGGGGGACACAGGCGTACCTTAACGTGGAGTCCCTGTGGAGGACACAGGCGTACCTCAACGTGGAGTCCCTGTGGAGGACACAGGCGTACCTCAACGTGGAGTCCCTGTGGGGGACACAGGCGTACCTCAACGTGGAGTCCCTGTGGGGGACACAGACGTACCTTAACGTGGAGTCCCTGTGGAGGACACAGGCGTACCTTAACGTGGAGTCCCTGTGGGGGACACAGACGTACCTTAACGTGGAGTCCCTGTAGAGGACACAGGCGTACCTTAACGTGGAGTCCCTGTGGGGGACACAGGCGTATCTTAACGTGGAGTCCCTGTGGGTGACACAGACATACCTTAACGTGGAGTCCCTGTGGAGGACACAGGCATACCTTAACGTGGAGTCCCTGTGGGGGACACAGGCGTACCTTAACGTGGAGTCCCTGTAGAGGACACAGACGTACCTTAACGTAGAGTCCCTGTGGAGGACACAGGCGTACCTTAACGTGGAGTCCCTGTGGGGGACACAGGCGTACCCTAAGTCGTCTTTGTTGCTGGAGTTTTGATGTTCGTTCAGGCGGACTGAAAGATTTCTGCCTGTTTCTCCTACATATTTCTTGGAACAGTATCCACAGGGGATGGTGTAGACGCCCGCTTTGGAAGTTAGAGATGTGAATCTAGGTTTTATAGCGAGGACTTTGATAGATGTGTTTATGGTGGTAGCATGTTGCTCATGGAAAGTGCCTGGCGAGTATTCGTGGCAACGTCACCACATGGGAGCCCTGTGAACTGACTCACGAAATCCTGTTGACACAAACCATACCACGGGTCGGTCTGGAGTGTTATGACTGATCACGGGTTCTACCCCCACCCTTGGTATGCTTTGGTTAGCACTATGAAATGGTTAAAGGACTGTTCTACTGGGGGTTTCCTAAGGATAGTTTGTGCCTTGAGTCTGCAGTCTCGGACGAAGAAAGATGGGCAAGTAAGATGTGTAAAGGTTTGTGTTATGGGGATACATTCTTCAAGGTCTGGAGGTGCGAAGAGCTCTCAAGAAGTCAGTAAGAACTCCTCTTTTAGTGCTGATGTCTTGGTGTGAATAGAAGTGTATAAGACCTCACTGTCGGGACACCTGTACATGAGGACGCCGAGGCTGGGAAGCTTGTTACTGTCGGGACACCTGTACAGGAGGACGTCGAGGCTGGGAAGCTTGACACTGTCGGGATACCTGTACAGGAGGACGTCGAGGCTGGGAAGCTTGACACTGTCGGGATACCTGTACAGGAGGACGTCGAGGCTGGGAAGCTTGACACTGTCGGGATACCTGTACATGAGGACGCCGAGGCTGGGAAGTTTGACACTGTCGGGTCACCTGTACAGGAGGACGTCGAGGCTGGGAAGTTTGACACTGTCGGGACACCTGTACAGGAGGACGTCGAGGCTAGGAAGCTTGTCACTGTCGGGACACCTGTACAGGAGGACGTCGAGGCTAGGAAGCTTGTCACTGTTGGGACACCTGTACAGGAGGACGTCGAGGCTAGGAAGCTTGTCACTGTCGGGACACCTGTACAGGAGGACATCGAGGCTAGGAAGCTTGTCACTGTCGGGACACCTGTACAGGAGGACATCGAGGCTAGGAAGCTTGTAACTTTGGGACACCTGTACAGGAGGACGTCGAGGCTAGGAAGCTTGTCACTGTCGAGACACCTGTACAGGAGGACGTCAAGGCTAGGAAGCTTGTCACTGTCGAGACACCTGTACAGGAGGACGTCAAGGCTAGGAAGCTTGTCACTGTCGGGACACCTGTACAGGAGGACGTCGAGGCTAGGAAGCTTGTCACTGTTGGGACACCTGTACAGGAGGACGTCGAGGCTAGGAAGCTTGTCACTGTCGGGACACCTGTACAGGAGGACGTCGAGGCCAGGAAGTTTGACACTGTCGGGACACCTGTACAGGAGGACGTAGAGGCCAGGAAGTTTGACACTGTCGGGACACCTGTACAGGAGGACGTCGAGGCCAGGAAGTTCGACACTGTCGGGACACCTGTACAGGAGGACGTCGAGGCCAGGAAGTTCGACACTGTCAGGACACCTGTACAGGAGGACGTCGAGGCCAGGAAGTTCGACATGGAGTTGAAGTGGAATGTTATGGTGAGCATAAGTCACACACACCTCCCTGTCCTCTCTCTGCCTTCTATCCATTTAAAAATGATCAAGGTCTCAGACCCCAAAAATTTTCTGTGTCCAAATGTTTACGTACCTTTGTAAACCATTTTGTCTTTATTACCAAGGTTTATACCAACAAATAAAGTACGATTTACAAAGGCAGTATTTAAACACAATTCGCGACAAAGAAATGAGGGATGGGATGGTAAATTATTCGTGATAATAGTCAGCCAATGGGAGGGCTTCCTCGTGACTCACAGTAGCCAGTCAGAGAGGAGACATCTGCCACGTGTTGGGCACATACATGAGACAGCTGCCACGTGTTGGGCACGCACGTGCTTCTTGCCCCTTGCCAGGAAGTGTTCACTTCTGGCCACAGCTGTTCAGGGAGAAGTGAACAAGTGATTAGCTTGTGCCCGATACCCTGAGGCGAGGGAGGGTATTTAAGGAGGGAGAGTATTTAGGGTGGGAGGATATTTAAAGAGAGGAGGGAGGGTACTTAAAGAGGGAGGGAGGGTATTTGGGGAGGGAGGGAGGGAGGTTATTTGGGGAGGGAGGGAGGGAGGGAGGGTATTTGGGGAGGGAGGGAGAAAGGGTATTTGGGGAGGGAGGGAGAAAGGGTATTTGGGGAGGGAGGGTATTTGAGGAGGGAGAAAGGGAGGGTATTTGGGGAGGGATGGAGAGAGGGAGGGTATTTGGGGAGGGAGGGAGGGAGGGAGGGTATTTGGGGAGGGAGGGAAGGTATTTGGGGGGGGGGGGGGGGAGGGAGGGAAGGTATTTGGGGAGGGAGGGAGGGAGGGAGGGTATTTGGGGAGGGAGGGAGGGAGGGTATTTGGGGAGGGAGGGAGGGGAGGGTATTTGGGGAGGGAGGGAGGGAGGGTATTTGGGGAGGGAGAAAGGGAGGGTATTTGGGGAGGGATGGAGAGAGGGAGGGTATTTGGGGAGGGAGGGAAGGTATTTGGGGAGGGAGGGAGGGTATTTGAGGAGAGAGGGAGGGAGGGTATTTGGGGAGAGAGGGAGGGAGGGAGGGTATTTGGGGAGGTAGGGAGGGAGGGAGGGAGGTAGGGAGGGAGGGGGAGGGAGGGAGGGAGGGAGGGAGGGAGGGAGGGTATTAGGGTGCGTGAGCATTTAGGGTTAGGGAGGGTATTGATGTAGGGGATGGAGGAGGAGGTGAAAAAAGGAGGGATTATGGTAGGATGATTATTGGAGGTGGTACCCCTAATAATAATTATTATATAATTATATAATTATATATATATATATATATATATATATATATATATATATAAGTTATCGTAACAGTAACAATAATATATCTAAATTATTTTATTATTATTATTATTATTATTATTATTATTATTGTAATTATTATTATTATTATAATTATTATTATAATTATTATTATTATTATAATTATTATAATTATTAGAACGGCTAAAATGTACCAAGAGGAAATGGGAAATAATTAATAAATATTTTAGCAGGTATGGAAGGTTATCTGTTGACCCAACACATGTGTACACATGTGTACACATGTGTACACATGTGTACACATGTGTACACATGTGTACACATGTCTTTACTGAGGTACCACATATGTACTCCTTTTGGTGTACTTACCTCGATGTACTAGCCCAGATGTACTCACTAAGAGGTCATATTGATGTACTCACATTGATGTACTCACATTGATGTACTCACATTGATGTACTCACATTGATGTACTCACATTGAAGTACTCACATTGAAGTACTCACATTGATGTACTCACATTGATGTACTCACATTGATGTACTCACATTGATGTACTCACATTGATGTACTCACATTGATGTACTCACATTGATGTACTCACATTGATGTACTCACATTGAAGTACTCACATTGAAGTACTCACATTGATGTACTCACATTGATGTACTCACATTGATGTACTCACATTGATGTACTCACATTGAAGTACTCACATTGAAGTACTCACATTGATGTACTCACATTGATGTACTCACATTGAAGTACTCACACTGATGTACTCACATTGATGTACTCACATTGATGTACTCACATTGATGTACTCACATTGAAGTACTCACATTGAAGTACTCACATTGATGTACTCACATTGATGTACTCACATTGAAGTACTCACATTGATGTACTCACATTGATGTACTCACATTGAAGTACTCACATTGATGTACTCACCAAGAGGTCATCTTGATGTACTCACACTGATGTACTCACATTGATGTACTCACATTGATGTACTCACATTGAAGTACTCACATTGAAGTACTCACATTGATGTACTCACATTGATGTACTCACATTGATGTACTCACACTGATGTACTCACATTGATGTACTCACATTGATGTACTCACATTGATGTACTCACATTGAAGTACTCACATTGAAGTACTCACATTGATGTACTCACATTGATGTACTCACATTGAAGTACTCACATTGATGTACTCACCAAGAGGTCATCTTGATGTACTCACACTGATGTACTCACATTGATGTACTCACATTGATGTACTCACATTGATGTACTCACATTGATGTACTCACATTGATGTACTCACATTGATGTACTCACACTGATGTACTCACACTGATGTACTCACCTAGTTATGGTCTTGACGTACACTGAATGTACTTACCTTAATGTACTCAACTAGATGTACTAACCCAGATGTACTCTCCAAATTGTATTCTTGATGTACTCTGATGTACTTATCTTGATGTACTCGCCTCATTTTGTTTACAGGGTTCAAGTCATAGCTCTTGGCCTCCTACCTACGCACATGTGCGTCATCAGAGATCGCCATGATACGCACATGTGCGTATGGTGGCGCTCTCTGATGACGCACATGTGCGTGTGGTGGTGCTCTCTGATGACGCACATGTGCGTATGGTGGCGCTCTCTGATGACGCACATGTGCGTATGGTGGCGCTCTCTCATGACGCACATGTGCGTATGGTGGTGCTCTCTGATGACGCACATGTGCGTATGGTGGCGCTCTCTGATGACGCACATGTGCGTATGGTGGTGCTCTCTGATGACGCACATGTGCGTGTGGTGGTGCTCTCTGATGACGCACATGTGCGTGTGGTGGTGCTCTCTGATGACGCACATGTGCGTATGGTGGCGCTCTCTGATGACGCACATGTGCGTATGGTGGCGCTCTCTCATGACGCACATGTGCGTATGGTGGTGCTCTCTGATGACGCACATGTGCGTATGGTGGCGCACTCTGATGAAGCACATGTGCGTATGGTGGTGCTCTCTGATGACGCACATGTGCGCATGGTGTCGCTCTCTGATGACGCACATGAGCGTATGGTGGTGCTCTCTGATGACGCACATGTGCGTATGGTGGCTCTCTGATGCACATGTGCGTATGGTGGCTCTCTCTGATGACGCACATGTGCGTATTGTGGCGCTCTCTGATGACGCACATGTGCGTATGGTGTGGCGTACACATGTGCGTATGGTGGTGTGTACGCTAGATATTTCAGCGTCACTTGTTACCCTGACCATGTTATCTGGGGGGAGGGGAAGGGAGGGGGGAAGGAGGGGGAAAGGGGAGGGAAGGAGGGGGAAAGGGGAGGGAAGGAGGGGGAAAGGGGAGGGAAGGAGGGGGAAAGGGGAGGGAAGGAGGGAGTCAATAACATTGTTTTGGGGACTAATTAGTACATTGTCTTGGGGACTAATTAGTACATTGTCTTGGGGACTAATTAGTACATTGTCTTGGGAGCTAATTATTACATTGTTTTGTTGACTAATTAGTACATTGCCTTGGGGACTAATTAGTACATTGTCTTCAGAACTAATTAGTACATTGTCTTGGGGACTAATTAGTACAGTGTCTTGGGGACTAATTAGTACATTGTCTTCAGGACTAATTAGTACATTGTCTTGGGGACTAATTAGTACATTGTCTTCAGGACTAATTAGTACAGTGTCTTCAAGACTAATTAGTACATTGTCTTGGGGACTAATTAGTACATTGTCTTGGGGACTAATTAGTACATTGTCTTCAGGACTAATTAGTACATTGTCTTCAGGACTAATTAGTACATTGTCTTCAGGACTAATTAGTACATTGTTTTGGGGACTAATTAGTACATTGTCTTGGGGACTAATTAGTAAATTGTCTTGGGGACTAATTAGTACATTGTCTTGGGGACTAAGTACATTGTCTTCAGGACTAATTAGTACATTGTTTTGGGGACTAATTAGTACATTGTCTTCAGGACTAATTAGTACATTGTCTTGGGGACTAATTAGTACATTGTCTTGGGGACTAAGTACATTGTCTTCAGGACTAATTAGTACATTGTTTTGGGGACTAATTAGTACATTGTCTTCAGGACTAATTAGTACATTGTCTTGGGGACTAATTAGTACATTGTCTTCAGGACTAATTAGTACATTGTCTTGGGGACTAATTAGTACATTGTCTTCAGGACTAATTAGTACATTGTCTTGGGGACTAATTAGTACATTGTCTTCAGGACTAATTAGTACATTGTCTTGGGGACTAATTAGTACATTGTCTTCAGGACTAATTAGTACATTGTCTTGGGGACTAATTAGTACATTGTCTTCAGGACTAATTAGTACATTGTCTTGGGGATTAATTAGTACATTGTCTTCAGGACTAATTAGTACATTGTCTTGGGGACTAATTAGTACATTGTCTTCAGGACTAATTAGTACATTGTTTTGGGGACTAATTAGTACATTGTCTTCAGGACTAATTACTACATTGTCTTCAGGACTAATTAGTACATTGTCTTGGGGACTAATTAGTACATTGTCTTCAGGACTAATTAGTACATTGTCTTGGGGACTAATTAGTACATTGTCTTCAGGACTAATTAGTACATTGTCTTGGGGACTAATTAGTACATTGTCTTCAGGACTAATTAGTACATTGTCTTGGGGACTAATTAGTACATTGTCTTCAGGACTAATTAGTACATTGTCTTGGGGACTAATTAGTACATTGTCTTCAGGACTAATTAGTACATTGTTTTGGGGACTAATTAGTACATTGTCTTCAGGACTAATTAGTACATTGTCTTCAGGACTAATTAGTACATTGTCTTGGGGACTAATTAGTACATTGTCTTCAGGACTAATTAGTACATTGTCTTCAGGACTAATTAGTACATTGTCTTCAGGACTAATTAGTACATTGTCTTGGGGACTAATTAGTACATTGTCTTCAGGACTAATTAGTACATTGTCTTCAGGACTAATTAGTACATTGTCTTCAGGACTAATTAGTACATTGTCTTGGGGACTAATTAGTACATTGTCTTCAGGACTAATTAGTACATTGTCTTGGGGACTAATTAGTACATTGTCTTCAGGACTAATTAGTACATTGTCTTGGGGACTAATTAGTACATTGTCTTCAGGACTAATTAGTACATTGTCTTGGGGACTAATTAGTACATTGTCTTCAGGACTAATTAGTACATTGTCTTGGGGACTAATTAGTACATTGTCTTCAGGACTAATTAGTACATTGTTTTGGGGACTAATTAGTACATTGTCTTCAGGACTAATTAGTACATTGTCTTCAGGACTAATTAGTACATTGTCTTGGGGACTAATTAGTACATTGTCTTCAGGACTAATTGGTACATTGTCTTCAGGACTAATTAGTACATTGTTTTGGGGACTAATTAGTACATTGTCTTCAGGACTAATTAGTACATTGTCTTGGGGACTAATTAGTACATTGTCTTGGGGACTAATTAGTACATTGTCTTCAGGACTAATTAGTACATTGTTTTGGGGACTAATTAGTACATTGTCTTCAGGACTAATTAGTACATTGTCTTGGGGACTAATTAGTACATTGCCTTGGGGACTAATTAGTACATTGTCTTCAGGACTAATTAGTACATTGTTTTGGGGACTAATTAGTACATTGTCTTCAGGACTAATTAGTACATTGTCTTGGGGACTAATTAGTACATTGTCTTCAGGACTAATTAGTACATTGTTTTGGGGACTAATTAGTACATTGTCTTCAAGACTAATTAGTACATTGTTTTGGGGACTAATTAGTACATTGTCTTCAGGACTAATTAGTACATTGTCTTCAGGACTTATTAGTACATTGTCTTGGGGACTAATTAGCACACACAATATTGTTTTGATAATAGGCCTAATTAGAATATCTCAAAAACTAATTAGTAGGCATAAGACCCATTTTTTATATTTTCAAATCCCATTATCCTCTGTAAACAAAAAATCCTGCTGCAGGATACTTATAAATCCTGGGCACCAGGATGCTTATAAATCCTGGGCACCAGCCAGAGCCGGATTAATTAAGACAAATGGCAGCATCTGGCAACTCCAGCTTCCTGGAGGGTAGTGGAGTATTGGGATACCGGGATAGGGGTACCGGGATAGGGGATACCAGAAGTGATGCCTGTATAGGGATACTGGGATAGAGATATCAAGATGGGGATACTGATATAGGGATTCCAGGCAAGGGATACCCGTATAGACTGGGATAGGGATACCAGGATAGGGATACTGGGATAGGGATACTGAATAGGAATACTGAGATAGAGATATCAAGATGGGGATATTGACATAGGGATTCCAGGCAAGGGATACCTGTATAGAGACACTGGGATAGAGATACTGGGATTTGAATACTTGATAGGGCTACTGGGATAGGGATACTGGATAGGGATACTGGGATAGAGATACTGGAGAAAGATACTGGGATATACTGGATAGGGATACCTGATAGGGATACTGGGATAAGGATAGGAAGACCAGTATAGCGATACCGGGATAGAGATGCTGGGATAAGGATACCAAGATGGGGATAATGATATAGGGATACCAGATAAAGGATACCCATATAGGGACACGGGGAGAGAGATACAAGGATTGGGATACAGGTATAGATTACAGTATAGGGATGTTGGATAGGGATACTGGGATACGGATACAGGGTCAAAATACCAGGATAGGGATGCTGGTATAGGAATACCAGTATAGGGATACTGGGATAGGGATAACAGTACAGGGATACTGGGATAGGGATACTGGGATAGGGATACTAAGGATACCGGGATAAAATACCAGGATATAGATGCTGGTATAGGAATACCAGTATAGAGATACCGAGAAAGGAATACCGGTATAGGGATACTGGGATAGGGATACCAGTATAGGGATACTGGAATAGGAATACCAGTATAGGGATACTGGGATAGGGATACCAGTATAGGGATACTGGGATAGGGATACTGGGATAGGAATACCAGTATCAGGATACTTGGATAGGGATACTGGGATAGGGATACCAGTATAAGGATACTGGGATAGGGATACCAGTATAGGGATACTGGGATAGGGATACCAGTATTGGTCTACCATCCTCCTGTTTCACTCTGGTATGGTAGGATAGTAGCACCTCCCTGGATGGTTGACTACCATCCTTCTGTTTCACTCTGGTATGGTAGGATGGTAGTACCTCCCTGGATGGTTGACTACCATCCTTCTGTTTCACTCTGGTATGGTAGGATGGTAGTACCTCCCTGGATGGTTGACTACCATCCTTCTGTTTCACTCTGGTATGGTAGGATGGTAGTACCTCCCTGGATGGTTGACTACCATCCTTCTGTTTCACTCTGGTATGGTAGGATGGTAGTACCTCCCTGGATGGTTGACTACCATCCTTCTGTTTCACTCTGGTATGGTAGGATGGTAGTACCTCCCTGGATGGTTGACTACCATCCTTCTGTTTCACTCTGGTATGGTAGGATGGTAGTACCTCCCTGGATGGTTGACTACCATCCTCCTGTTTCACTCTGGTATGGTAGGATGGTAGTACCTCCCTGGATGGTTGACTACCATCCTCCTGTTTCACTCTGGTATGGTAGGATGGTAGTACCTCCCTGGATGGTTGACTACCATCCTCCTGTTTCACTCTGGTATGGTAGGATGGTAGTACCTCCCTGGATGGTTGACTACCATCCTCCTGTTTCACTCTGGTATGGTAGGATGGTAGTACCTCCCTGGATGGTTGACTACCATCCTCCTGTTTCACTCTGGTATGGTAGGATGGTAGTACCTCCCTGGATGGTTGACTACCATCCTTCTGTTTCACTCTGGTATGGTAGGATGGTAGTACCTCCCTGGATGGTTGACTACCATCCTTCTGTTTCACTCTGGTATGGTAGGATGGTAGTACCTCCCTGGATGGTTGACTACCATCCTTCTGTTTCACTCTGGTATGGTAGGATGGTAGTACCTCCCTGGATGGTTGACTACCATCCTTCTGTTTCACTCTGGTATGGTAGGATGGCAGTACCTCCCTGGATGGTTGACTACCATCCTTCTGTTTCACTCTGGTATGGTAGGATGGCAGTACCTCCCTGGATGGTTGACTACCATCCTTCTGTTTCACTCTGGTATGGTAGGATGGTAGTACCTCCCTGGATGGTTGACTACCATCCTTCTGTTTCACTCTGGTATGGTAGGATGGTAGTACCTCCCTGGATGGTTGACTACCATCCTTCTGTTTCACTCTGGTATGGTAGGATGGTAGTACCTCCCTGGATGGTTGACTACCATCCTTCTGTTTCACTCTGGTATGGTAGGATGGCAGTACCTCCCTGGATGGTTGACTACCATCCTTGGGCATCTACCTGCTGACTCCATTTCGACCTTCTACGACTCCCTAAACCAAATTACCTTCATTTCGACCTCATGGTGGAAACATCGACACATCAGACCTAATTACGTGTAATTAGCGAATTCCTAATTAGGAAAATTTCACCTCCCGTTAGATTATTTCTTGAATATCTAAAACAACGGCTTTAGACCGTTTTTAGACCCCATTTTGACAGTCTAGGGAAACCAGGGGAAAGTCTAACAGGAAAATAGGGAACAGATGGGCTTCCCTATTACCATCAGGCTGTTATAGGGCGTTATTAGGGAGTGAATCAGGCTTAGCTTTCTCAGAAGCCGTGTTGCTAATGACGTACCTTATTACCTGTACTAATTACTACTACGTAATTATAAGCTATAATCTCTCTCATAATTTATCATTTTCCCACAAATAACAATTTTAATAATGATAATTTCATTAGTAGTAATAATAGTAATTTTAATAATAATAATAGTAATTTTAATAGTAATAATAGTAATTTTAATAGTAATAATAATAGTAATTTTAATAATAATAGTAATTTTAATAGTAATAATAATAGTAATTTTAATAGTAATAATAATAGTAATTTTAATAGTAATAATAGTAATTTTAATAATAATAATAGTAATTTTAATAGTAATAATAATAATAGTAATTTTAATAGTAATAATAATAGTAATTTTAATAGTAATAATAGTAATTTTAATAGTAATAATAATTTTAAATATAGTAATAATGATAATTATAATTGTTATATTGATGTCGTAGAATTAATTACTTGTGCTATTTTCTGTGTTAAAAAGTACTCGTTGTGTTGTACTCATTGTGATGTACTCGTGGTCTTGTACTCGTGGTGATGTACTCGTGGTGATGTACTCGTGGTGATGTACTCATGGTGATGTACTCGTGGTGATGTACTCGTGGTGATGTACTCGTGGTGATGTACTCGTGGTGATGTACTCGTGGTGATGTACTCGTGGTGATGTACTCGTGGTGATGTACTCGTGGTGATGTACTCATGGTGATGTACTCGTGGTGATGTACTCGTGGTGATGTACTCGTGGTGATGTACTCGTGGTGATGTACTCGTGGTGATGTACTCGTGGTGATGTACTCGTGGTGATGTACTCGTGGTGATGTACTCGTGGTGATGTACTCGTGGTGATGTACTCATGGTGATGTACTCGTGGTGATGTACTCGTGGTGATGTACTCGTGGTGATGTACTCGTGGTGATGTACTCATGGTGATGTACTCGTGGTGATGTACTCGTGGTGATGTACTCATGGTGATGTACTCGTGGTGATGTACTCGTGGTGATGTACTCATGGAACTGTACTCGTGGTGATGTACTCGTGGTGATGTACTCATGGAGCTGTACTCGTGGTGATGTACTCGTGGTGATGTACTCGTGGTGATGTACTCGTGGTGATGTACTCGTGGTGATGTACTCGTGGTGATGTACTCGTGGTGATGTACTCATGAAACTGTACTCGTGCTGATGTACTCATGGAACTGTACTCGTGCTGATGTACTCGTGGTGATGTACTCATGGAACTGTACTCGTGGTGATGTACTCATGGAACTGTACTCGTGGTGATGTACTCATGGAACTGTACTCGTGCTGATGTACTCGTGGTGATGTACTCATGGAACTGTACTCGTGGTGATGTACTCATGGAACTGTACTCGTGGTGATGTACTCGTGGTGATGTACTCATGGAACTGTACTCGTGGTGATGTACTCATGGAACTGTACTCGTGGTGATGTACTCATGGAACTGTACTCGTGGTGATGTACTCATGGAACTGTACTCGTGGTGATGTACTCGTGGTGATGTACTCATGGAACTGTACTCGTGGTGATGTACTCGTGGTGATGTACTCATGGAGCTGTACTCGTGGTGATGTACTCGTGGTGATGTACTCATGGAGCTGTACTCGTGGTGATGTACTCATGGAACTGTACTCGTGGTGATGTACTCGTGGTGATGTACTCATGGAGCTGTACTCGTGGTGATGTACTCATGGAACTGTACTCGTGGTGATGTACTCGTGGTGATGTACTCATGGAGCTGTACTCGTGGTGATGTACTCATGGAACTGTACTCGTGGTGATGTACTCGTGGTGATGTACTCATGGAGCTGTACTCGTGGTGATGTACTCGTGGTGATGTACTCATGGAGCTGTACTCGTGGTGATGTACTCATGGAGCTGTACTCGTGGTGATGTACTCGTGGTGATGTACTCATGGAGCTGTACTCGTGGTGATGTACTCGTGGTGATGTACTCATGGAGCTGTACTCGTGGTGATGTACTCGTGGTGATGTACTCATGGAGCTGTACTCGTGGTGATGTACTCGTGGTGATGTACTCATGGAGCTGTACTCGTGGTGATGTACTCGTGGTGATGTACTCATGGAGCTGTACTCGTGGTGATGTACTCGTGGTGATGTACTCATGGAGCTGTACTCGTGCTGATGTACTCGTGGTGATGTACTCATGGAGCTGTACTCGTGGTGATGTACTCGTGGTGATGTACTCATGGAGCTGTACTCGTGGTGATGTACTCGTGGTGATGTACTCATGGAGCTGTACTCGTGGTGATGTACTCGTGGTGATGTACTCATGGAGCTGTACTCGTGGTGATGTACTCGTGGTGATGTACTCATGGAACTGTACTCGTGGTGATGTACTCATGGAGCTGTACTCGTGGTCATGTACTCATGGAACTGTACTCGTGGTGATGTACTCATGGAGCTGTACTCGTGGTGATGTACTCATGGAACTGTACTCGTGGTCATGTACTCGTGGTGATGTACTCATGGAACTGTACTCGTGGTGATGTACTCATGGAACTGTACTCGTGGTGATGTACTCATGGAGCTGTACTCGTGGTGATGTACTCATGGAACTGTACTCGTGGTCATGTACTCGTGGTGATGTACTCATGGAGCTGTACTCGTGGTGATGTACTCGTGGTGATGTACTCATGGAACTGTACTCGTGGTGATGTACTCGTGGTGATGTACTCATGGAGCTGTACTCGTGGTGATGTACTCATGGAGCTGTACTCGTGGTGATGTACTCGTGGTGATGTACTCATGGAGCTGTACTCGTGGTGATGTACTCATGGAGCTGTACTCGTGGTGATGTACTCATGGAGCTGTACTCGTGGTGATGTACTCATGGAGCTGTACTCGTGAAGTTGTACTCGTGGTGATGTACTCGTGGAGCTGTACTCGTGGTGATGTACTCGTGGTGATGTACTCATGGAGCTGTACTCGTGGTGATGTACTCATGGAGCTGTACTCGTGGTGATGTACTCATGGAGCTGTACTCGTGGTGATGTACTCATGGAGCTGTACTCGTGGTGATGTACTCGTGGTGATGTACTCGTGGTGATGTACTCGTGGTGATGTACTCATGGAGCTGTACTCGTGGTGATGTACTCGTGGTGATGTACTCGTGGAGCTGTACTCGTGGTGATGTACTCGTGGTGATGTACTCGTGGTGATGTACTCGTGGTGATGTACTCATGGAGCTGTACTCGTGGTGATGTACTCGTGGAGCTGTACTCGTGGTGATGTACTCGTGGAGCTGTACTCGTGGTGATGTACTCGTGGTGATGTACTCGTGGAGCTGTACTCGCGGTGATGTACTCGTGGAGCTGTACTCGTGGTGATGTACTCGTGGTGATTTACTCGTGGAGCTGTACTCGTGGTGATGTACTCGTGGAGCTGTACTCGTGGTGATGTACTCGTGGAGCTGTACTCGTGGTGATGTACTCGTGGAGCTGTACTCGTGGTGATGTACTCATGGAGCTGTACTCGTGGTGATGTACTCATGGAGCTGTACTCTTGGTGATGTACTCATGGAGCTGTACTCGTGGTGATGTACTCATGGAGCTGTACTCGTGGTGATGTACTCATGGAGCTGTACTCGTGGTGATGTACTCATGGAGCTGTACTCGTGGTGATGTACTCATGGAGCTGTACTCGTGGTGATGTACTCGCGGTGATGTACTCGTGGAGCTGTACTCGTGGTGATGTACTCGTGGAGATGTATTCGTGGTGATGTACTCATGGAGATGTACTCGTGGTGATGTACTCATAGGAGATGTACTCGTGGTGATGTACTCATGGAGCTGTACTCGTGGTGTACTCAAGGAGCTGTACTCGTGATGTACTCATGTAGCTGTACTCGTGGACATGTACTCGTGGTGTACTCATGGAGCTGTACTCGTGATGCACTCATGTAACTGTACTCGTGGACATGTACTCGTGGTGTACTCATGGAATTGCCCACGTGGAGTTGTACTCGTGATATATGTCCAATTGCTATCCTCCACAAGTACGGCAGTTGAACTCTATCGCTAGACTTGAGGAAGATTGTTGTTAGTGGAACACACAGTGCCTCTGCTCCCTCTCTCAGGACCCACAGAAAGGTATCTGATCCCTCTACCAGAGTATTTAGCTCACACGACTCCTTCCCTGGTGTATGTATTGTATCCAGCACTAGTTGGTGCACTCTGTTGCCTCGGGTCTCTGGTAACTCCCGTTGTTCAAACTGATTACCTTGTTAAGTGATGTCTTCTTCCTGATGTGGTTGTGTAGCAGTTCTGGTTTGGTGTGTGTGTGTGTGTGTACTCACCTATATGTAGTTACACAGCTCCTGGCCCCGCCTCTTTGCTGGACATTACTAAGTCCACTCTCTCCCTATTCCATGAGCTTTATCGTATCTCTTCTTAAAACTGTGTATGGATGCTGCCTCCACTACATCACTCTCCAGATTAATACACTTCCTTCTGATTCTAAAGTTGAAGAAATACTTCCTAACATCCCTGTGACTCATTTGAGTTTTCATCTGCCAGTTTTGACCCCTTGTTGCTGTGTCCCCTTGTTGCTGTGTCCCCTTGTTGCTGTATCCCCTTGTTGTTGTGTCCCCTTGTTGCTGTGTCCCCTTGTTGCTGTGTCCCCTTGTTGCTGTGTCCCCTTGTTGCTGTGTCCCCTTGTTGTTGTGTCCCCTTGTTGTGTCCCCTTGTTGTTGTGTCCCCTTGTTGTGTCCCCTTGTTGCTTAGTCCCCTTGATGCTGTGTCCCCTTGTTGCTGTGTCCCCTTGTTGTGTCTCCTTGTTGTGTCCCTTTGTTCCTGTGTCCCCTTGTTGCTGTGTCCCCTTGTTGTTGTGTCCCCTTGTCGCTGTGTCTCCTTGTTGCTGTGTCCCCTTGTTGCTGTGTCTCCTTGTTGTAGTGTCCCCTTGTTGTTGTGTCCCCATGTTGCTGTGTCCCCTTGTTGTTGTGTCCCCTTGTTGTTGTGTCCCCTTGTTGTTGTGTCCCCTTGTTGCTGTGTCTCCTTGTTGCTGTGTCCCCTTGTTGCTGTGTCTCCTTGTTGCTGTGTCCCCTTGTTGCTGTGTCTCCTTGTTGTTGTGTCCCCTTGTTGCTGTCTCTCCTTGTTGTTGTGTCCCCTTGTTGCTGTGTCTCCTTGTTGCTGTGTCCCCTTGTTGCTGTGTCTCCTTGTTGTGTCCCCTTGTTGCTGTGTCCCCTTGTTGCTGTGTCCCCTTGTTGCTGTGTCCCCTTGTTGCTGTGTCCCCTTGTTGCTGTGTCTCCTTGTTGTTGTGTCCCCTTGTTGATGTGTCCCCTTGTTGTTGTGTCCCCTTGTTGTTGTGTCTCCTTGTTGTTGTGTCCCCTTGATGCTGTGTCCCCTTGTTGCTGTGTCCCCTTGTTGCTGTGTTCCCTTGTTGCTGTGTCCCCTTGTTGTTGTGTCCCCTTGTTGTTGTGTCCCCTTGTTGTTGTGTCCCCTTATTGTTGTGTCCCCTTGTTGTTGTGTCCCCTTGTTGTTGTGTCCCCTTGTTGCTGTGTCCCCTTGTTGCTTAGTCCCCTTGTTGTTGTGTCCTCTTGTTGTTGTGTCCCCTTGTTGTTGTGTCCCCTTGTTGCTGTGTCCCCTTGTTGCTGTGTCCCCTTGTTGCTGTGTTCCCTTGTTGTTGTGTCCCCTTGTTGCTGTGTCCCCTTGTTGCTGTGTCGCCTCGTTGCTGTGTCCCCTTGTTCCTGTGTCCCCTTGTTGCTGTGTCCCCTTGTTGTGTCCCCTTGTTGCTGTGTCCCCTTGTTGCTGTGTCCCTTGTTGCTGCGTCCCCTTCTTGCTGTGTCCCATTGTTGCTGTGTCCCCTTGTTGTTGTGTCCCCTTGTTGTTGTGTCCCCTTGTTGTTGTGTCTCCTTGTTGTTGTGTCCCCTTGTTGCTGTGTCCCCTTGTTGCTGTGTCACCTTGTTGTTGTGTCCCCGTGTTGCTGTGTCCCCTTGTTGCTGTGTCCCCTTGTTGTTGTGTCCCCTTGTTGCTGTGTCCCCTTGTTGCTGTGTCTCCTTGTTGTTGTGTCCCCTTGTTGTTGTGTCCCCTTGTTGCTTTGTCCCCTTGTTGTTGTGTCCCCTTGTTGTTGTGTCCCCTTGTTGTTGTGTCCTCTTGTTGTGTCCCCTTGTTGCTGTGTCCCCTTGTTGTTGTGTCCCCTTGTTGTTGTGTCCCCTTGTTGCTGTGTCTCCTTGTTGCTGTGTCCCCTTTTTGCTGTGTCCCCTTGTTGCTGTGTCCCCTTGTTGTTGTGTCCCCATGTTGTTGTGTCCCCTTGTTGCTTAGTCACCTTGTTGCTGTGTCCCCTTGTTGCTGTGTCCCCTTGTTGCTGTGTCCCCTTGTTGCTGTGTCCCCTTGTTGCTGTGTCCCCTTGTTGTGTCCCCTTGTTGCTGTGTCCCCTTGTTGCTGTGTCCCCTTGTTGCTGTGTCCCCTTGTTGCTGTGTCCCCTTGTTGCTGTGTCCCCTTGTTGCTGTGTCCCCTTGTTGCTGTGACCCCTTATTGCTGTGACCCCTTGTTGCAGTGACCCCTTGTTGTTGTGTCCCCTTGTTGCTGTGTCCCCTTGTTGTTGTGTCCCCTTGTTGTTGTGTCTCCTTGTTGTTGTGTCCCCTTTTTGCTGTGTCCCCTTGTTGCTGTGTCCCCTTGTTGTTGTGTCCCCTTGTTGTTGTGTCCCCTTGTTGTTGTGTCCCCTTGTTGTTGTGTCACCTTGTTGTTGTGTCCCCTTTTTGCTGTGTCCCCTTGTTGCTGTGTACTCACCTATTTGTGGTTGCAGGGGTCGATTCACACCTCCTGGCCTCTGTGTGTGTGTGTGTGTATGTACTCACCCATTTTTGGTGGCCTGGTGGTTAACGCTCTCACTTCACACGGTGAGGGCCCGGGTTCGATTCCCAGCCAGAGTAGAAACATTGGACGTGTTTCTTTCCACCTGTTGTCTATGTTCCCCATCAGTAAAATGGGTACCTGGGTGTTAGTCGACTGGTGTGGGTCGCATCCTGGGACACTGACCTAAGGAGGCCTGGTCACAGACCGGGCCGCGGGGGCGTTGACCCCCGGAACTCTCTCCAGATAAACTCTCCAGATATTTGGTTGCAGGGGTCGATTCACACCTCCTGGCCTCTGTGTGTGTACTCACCTATTTATGGTTGCAGGGGTCGAACCACACCTCTTGGTCTGTGTGTGTGTGATCCTGACCACCACACTTCCTCCCCTCAAGCGTCATTCCCGACTCCGCCTCCAGCATTTAAATCACCCTCTTCCTCCATCTCTCCCTCCCTCCATCCCTCCCACATTCCCTCCCCTCCTCCCTCCATAGCTCCCCTCCCTATTAACCGGTGTCCCGACCACATGTTGCTTTTACCCTCGTCCCCCCTGCACTTATTTATCCCCCTCCCCCATTCTTCCCTTTTATGGTGGTTAGGGGATGAGGGGGAGGGGAGGGGAGGGGAGAGGGAGAGGGGAGTGAGGAGGCAGGTGTCATATGGGCAGTAGCCCATGTCGTGTCCTGCTCGTGTGTGTTGTGTGTGTGTGTGTGTACTCACCTAGTTGAGGTTGCGGGGGTCGAGTCCGAGCTCCTGGTCCCGAGTGTGTGTGTGTGTGTGTGTGTGTGTGTGTAGTGTGTATATGTGTGTGTACTCACCTATTTGTACTCACCTATTTGTGGTTGCAGGGGTCGAGTCATAGCTCCTTGCCCCTGGTGTGTGTGCGTGTGTGTGTTGTGTTGTGTGTGTGTGTGTGTGTGCGTGTGTGTGTGTGTGTGTGTACCCACCTAGTTATACTCACCTAGTTGAGGTTGCAGGGGTAGAGTCACAGCTCCTGGCAACACCTCTTCGCTCATCGCTACTAGGTCCTCTCTCTCCCTGCTCTATGAGCTGTATCATACCTCGTCTTAAAACTATGTATGGTTCCTGCCTCCACTACATCACTTGCTAGACTATTACACTTCCTGGCAACTCTGTGGCTGAAGAAATACTTCCTAACATCTCTTTGACTCATCTGAGTCTTCAACTTCCAGTTGTGACCTCTTGTGTCTGTGTCCCATCTCTGGAACATCCTGTCTTTGTCCACCTTGTCTATTTCACGCAGTATTTTATATGTCGTTTTCATGTCTCCCCTGACCCTCCTGTTCTCCAGTGTCGTCAGGCCGATTTCCCTTAACCTTTCTTCCTAGGACATTACCCCTAGGTCTGCAACTAGTCTTGTTGCAAACCTTTGCACTTTCTGACCAGGTGTGGGTTCCAAACAGGTGCTACATACTCCAGTATGGGCCTGACGTACACGGTGTACAGAATCTTGAACGATTCCTTACTGAGGTATCAGAACGCTATTCTCAGGTTTGCCAGGCGCCCATATGCTGCAGCAGTTATCTGGTTGATGTGTGCCTCAGGAGATATGCTCGGTGTTATACTCACCCCAAGATCTTTTCATTGAGTGAGGTTTGCAGTCTTTGGCCACCTAGACTGTACTTTGTCTGCGGTCTTTTTCCCTTCCCCAATCTTCATGACTTTGCATTTGGCAGGGTTAAACTCAAGGAGCCAGTTGCTGGACCAGGCTTGTAGCCTGTCCAGGTCTCTTTGTAGTCCTGCCTGATCCTCATCCGATTTGATTCTTCTCATTACCTTCACATCATCTGCAAACAAGGACACTTCTGAGTCTATCCCTTCCGTTATGTCGTTCACATATACCAAAAATAGCACTGGTCGCAGGACTAACCCCTGCGGGACCCCGCTCGTCACAGGTGCCCACTCTGACACCTCATCACGTACCATGACTCGTTGTTGCCTCCCTGTCAGATATTCTCTGATCCACTGCAGTGGCCTTGCTGCTATGTGTGTCTGATTCTCCAGCTTCTGCACTAATCTCTTGTGAGGAACTGTGTCGAAGGCCTTCTTGCAGTCCAAGAATATGCAGTCAACCCACCCCTCTCTCGTCTTACTGCTGTTACCTTGTCATAAAACTCCAGTAGGTTTGTGACACAGGATTTACCTTCCCTGATTCCGTGCTGGTTGTCGTTAATAAGTTTGTTCCGTTCTAGCTATTCCACCACTTTCGTCCTGATAATCTTCTCCCTGACTTTGCATACTATACACGTGTGACCAGCAATATTAGCCAAGTTGATCAGGCCCTGAGCCACCGGGAGGCCTGGTCATGGACCGGGCCGTGAGGGCATTGACTCCCGGAATACCCTCCAGGTAGGCAGGTTCAGTTCCTGGAACAATTGTCACCTATAATTCCGTTACTGGAACTAGTAGAAGCAACACCAGTTAGATATATAAATTCAATTGATTTACTGCATTTGGTCAGCCAGGATTCGAACCTGCACATACTGCATCACAGAACGCAGTACTTTATCCACTCAGCCAGATCCAAAATATCACAGTGAGAGCTTAGCCCAAGATTTGATTAAATAACTATACTGGAGCAGTCCGCGGGAGTGTTGACTCCCAGGAACACCTTCCAGGTATACTCCAGGTATAACCTGTTATTCATGGGTGTGGGAGTCACCGTCTGGCTTCGATTAGGCACCCATGCTTATCTAGGATCTGGCTGAGAGGGCACTGTAGTGCGTACTTTGATGCAGAGTGTGCAGGTTCGACTCCTGCTGTGGGCTGAGAGACAGTGTTGCTTAATAACATCGTCTGTTTGCGAATTGTTCAGCCTATGTTATGGTGATACAATAAGTTCACAGTAAACGGTGATATAACTACAAGAAGAACAACCACTGTGAAACAACGGTGAAATTACAAGCCTGTTCGTGATTTCTCACAATCACGAAAGCGCTTGTTTCTGAAGATACTTACTTAGGCCTCCAGGAAGAGTTCCTTCTAAGTGGTCCAGAGGTTAGCGCACTGGCCTGAGAGTTTTTAAGCTAATCCATCGGTTCAAACCCCACCTGTTCCCTGATTCGCTCTAAGTGTTCCTTATATATACAGCAGTAATAATACATGCGGATTTGTTGTGAGTTGAGTAAATTATACAGTACTGTCTGGATACTGAGTGATTTGTGATAATGATAATTAATAATAATAATAATAATAATAATAATAATAATATCTATATTTCTACCAGTACATGTACAAGGTATACAAGTACATGTACAAGGTATACAAGTACATGTACAAGGTATACAAGTACATGCACAAGGTATACAAGTACATGTACAAGGTATACATGTACATGTACAAGGTATATAAGTACATGTACAAGGTATACAAGTACATGTACAAGGTATACAAGTACATGTACAAGGTATACAAGTACATGTACAAGGTATACAAGTACATGTACAAGGTATACAAGTACATGTACAAGGTATACAAGTACATGTACAAGGTATACAAGTACATGTACAAGGTATACAAGTACATGTACAAGGTATACAAGTACATGCACAAGGTATACAAGTACATGTACAAGGTATACATGTACATGTACAAGGTATATAAGTACATGTACAAGGTATACAAGTACATGTACAAGGTATACATGTACATGTACAAGGTATACAAGTACATGTACAAGGTATACAAGTACATGTACAAGGTATACAAGTACATGTACAAGGTATACAAGTACATGTACAAGGTATACAAGTACATGTACAAGGTATACAAGTACATGTACAAGGTATACAAGTACATGTACAAGGTATACAAGTACATGTACAAGGTATACAGATCATAGCTGACATCAGTGACATACTACTATATAGAAAGTCGCTTGTTATGCTGAGCATTTCCCGCAAATTAGGTCAGTTTTGTCCCAGGATGTGACCCACACCAGTCCACTAACACCCAGGATATGACCCACACCAGTCCACTAACACCCAGGATATGACCCACACCAGTCCACTAACACCCAGGATGTGACCCACACCAGTCCACTAACACCCAGGATGTGACCCACACCAGTCCACTAACACCCAGGATGTGACCCACACCAGTCCACTAACACCCAGGATGTTACCCACACCAGTCCACTAACACCCAGGATGTGACCCACACCAGTCCACTAACACCCAGGATGTGACCCACACCAGTCCACTAACACCCAGGATGTGACCCACACCAGTCCACTAACACCCAGGATGTGACCCACACCAGTCCACTAACACCCAGGATGTGACCCACACCAGTCCACTAACACCCAGGATGTTACCCACACCAGTCCACTAACACCCAGGATGTGACCCACACCAGTCCACTAACACCCAGGATGTGACCCACACCAGTCCACTAACACCCAGGATGTGACCCACACCAGTCCACTAACACCCAGGATGCCACCCACACCAGTCCACTAACACCCAGGATGTGACCCACACCAGTCCACTAACACCCAGGATGTGACCCACACCAGTCCACTAACACCCAGGATGTGACCCACACCAGTCCACTAACACCCAGGATGTGACCCACACCAGTCCACTAACACCCAGGATGTGACCCACACCAGTCCACTAACACCCAGGATGTGACCCACACCAGTCCACTAACACCCAGGATGTGACCCACACCAGTCCACTAACACCCAGGATGCGACCCACACCAGTCCACTAACACCCAGGATGTTACCCACACCAGTCCACTAACACCCAGGATGTGACCCACACCAGTCCACTAACACCCAGGATGTGACCCACACCAGTCCACTAACACCCAGGATGTGACCCACACCAGTCCACTAACACCCAGGATGTGACCCACACCAGTCCACTAACACCCAGGATGTTACCCACACCAGTCCACTAACACCCAGCATGCCACCCACACCAGTCCACTAACACCCAGGATGCGACCCACACCAGTCCACTAACACCCAGGATGTGACCCACACCAGTCCACTAACACCCAGCATGCCACCCACACCAGTCCACTAACATCCAGGATGCCACCCACACCATTCCACTAACACCCAGGATGTGACCCACACCAGTCCACTAACACCCAGTATGTGACCCACACCAATCCACTAACACCCAGGATGTGACCCACACCAGTCCACTAACACCCAGGATGTGACCCACACCAGTCCACTAACACCCAGGATGTGACCCACACCAGTCCACTAACACCCAGGATGCCACCCACACCAGTCCACTAACACCCAGGATGCGACCCACACCAGTCCACTAACACCCAGGATGTGACCCACACCAGTCCACTAACACCCAGGATGCGACCCACACCAGTCCACTAACACCCAGGATGTGACCCACACCAGTCCACTAACACCCAGGATGTGACCCACACCAGTCCACTAACACCCAGGATGTGACCCACACCAGTCCACTAACACCCAGGATGTGACCCACACCAGTCCACTAACACCCAGGATGAGACCCACACCAGTCCACTAACACCCAGGATGTGACCCACACCAGTCCACTAACACCCAGGATGTTACCCACACCAGTCCACTAACACCCAGGATGTGACCCACACCAGTCCACTAACACCCAGGATGTGACCCACACCAGTCCACTAACACCCAGGATGTGACCCACACCAGTCCACTAACACCCAGGATGTTACCCACACCAGTCCACTAACACCCAGGATGTGACCCACACCAGTCCACTAACACCCAGGATGTGACCCACACCAGTCCACTAACACCCAGGATGTGACCCACACCAGTCCACTAACACCCAGGATGTGACCCACACCAGTCCACTAACACCCAGGATGTGACCCACACCAGTCCACTAACACCCAGGATGTGACCCACACCAGTCCACTAACACCCAGGATGCGACCCACACCAGTCCACTAACACCCAGGATGTGACCCACACCAGTCCACTAACACCCAGGATGTGACCCACACCAGTCCACTAACACCCAGGATGTGACCCACACCAGTCCACTAACACCCAGGATGCGACCCACACCAGTCCACTAACACCCAGGATGTGACCCACACCAGTCCACTAACACCCAGGATGTGACCCACACCAGTCCACTAACACCCAGGATGTGACCCACACCAGTCCACTAACACCCAGGATGTGACCCACACCAGTCCACTAACACCCAGGATGTGACCCACACCAGTCCACTAACACCCAGGATGTGACCCACACCAGTCCACTAACACCCAGGATGTGACCCACACCAGCCCACTAACACCCAGGATGTGACCCACACCAGTCCACTAACACCCAGGATGTGACCCACACCAGTCCACTAACACCCAGGATGTGACCCACACCAGTCCACTAACACCCAGGATGTGACCCACACCAGTCCACTAACACCCAGGATGCGACCCACACCAGTCCACTAACACCCAGGATGTGACCCACACCAGTCCACTAACACCCAGGATGTGACCCACACCAGTCCACTAACACCCAGGATGTGACCCACACCAGTCCACTAACACCCAGGATGTGACCCACACCAGTCCACTAACACCCAGGATGTGACCCACACCAGTCCACTAACACCCAGGATGTGACCCACACCAGTCCACTAACACCCAGGATGTGACCCACACCAGTCCACTAACACCCAGGATGCGACCCACACCAGTCCACTAACACCCAGGATGTGACCCACACCAGTCCACTAACACCCAGGATGTGACCCACACCAGTCCACTAACACCCAGGATGTGACCCACACCAGTCCACTAACACCCAGGATGCGACCCACACCAGTCCACTAACACCCAGGATGTGACCCACACCAGTCCACTAACACCCAGGATGTGACCCACACCAGTCCACTAACACCCAGGATGCGACCCACACCAGTCCACTAACACCCAGGATGTTACCCACACCAGTCCACTAACACCCAGGATGTGACCCACACCAGTCCACTAACACCCAGGATGTGACCCACACCAGTCCACTAACACCCAGGATGTGACCCACACCAGTCCACTAACACCCAGGATGTGACCCACACCAGTCCACTAACACCCAGGATGTGACCCACACCAGTCCACTAACACCCAGGATGTGACCCACACCAGTCCACTAACACCCAGGATGTGACCCACACCAGTCCACTAACACCCAGGATGTGACCCACACCAGTCCACTAACACCCAGGATGTGACCCACACCAGTCCACTATGGATGCATGTGTCGTTCGTCACCAGATACACTAATTACCTGATGTACCCTAACGAGGCTGTTAGGTAGTTGGTTGACGGTCAGGTACAGATAAATATCATTGGTGCGCTATTCTGGACCAGGGTGGACCAGGGTGGACCAGGCAGGGCCAGGCAGCACCAGGCAGCACCAGGCAGCACCAGGCTAGACCAGGCAGCACAAGGCTGGACCAGGCTGGACCAGTCTGAACCAGGCTGGACCAGTCTGAACCAGGATGGACCAAGCTGGAAAAGGCTAGACCAAGCTGGACCAGGCTAGACCAAGCTGGACCAGGCTAGACCAGGCAGGACCAGGCAGCACCAGGCTGGACCAGGCAGCACCAGGCTGAACCAGGCAGCACCAGGCTAGACCAGGCTGGACCAGTCTGAACCAGGATGGACCAAGCTGGAAAAGGCTAGACCAAGCTGGACCAGGCTAGACCAAGCTGGACCAGGCTAGACCAAGCTGGACCAGGCTAGACCAGGCAGGACCAGACAGCACCAGGCAGCACCAGGCTGAACCAGGCAGCACCAGACTAGACCAGGCTGGACCAGTCTGAACCAGGATAGACCAAGCTGGACCAGGCAGGACCAGTCTAGACCAAGCAGAACCAGGCATCACCAAACCTCAGCCTGGACCAGGTACCACTAGGCAGCACCAGGCTAAACCAGGCTGAACCAGGCAGCACCAGACAAGACCAGGCTGGACCAGTCTGAACCAGGATAGACCAAGCTGGACCAGGCAGGACCAGTCTAGACCAAGCAGAACCAGGCATCACCAAACCTCAGCCTGGACCAGGTACCACCAGGCATCACCAGGCTGGACCAGGCAGCACCAGGCTGAACCAGGCAGCACCAGACTAGACCAGGCTGGACCAGTCTGAACCAGGATAGACCAAGCTGGACCAGGCAGGACCAGCCTAGACCAAGCAGAACCAGGCATCACCAAACCTCAGCCTGGACCAGGTACCACTAGGCAGCACCAGGCTGGACCAGGCAGCACCAGGCTGGACCAGGCAGCACCAGGCTGAACCAGGCAGCACCAGACTAGACCTGGCTGGACCAGTCTGAACCAGGATAGACCGAGCTGGACCAGGCAGGACCAGTCTAGACCAAGCAGAACCAGGCATCACCAAACCTCAGCCTGGACCAGGTACCACTAGGCAGCACCAGGCTGAACCAGGCAGCACCAGGCTGGACCAGGCTGGACCACGCAGCACCAGGCTGGACCAGGCTGGACCAGGCTTCTACCTCCTCCATATAAATATTTGAGAAGTCTGCTCCCTAATTCAGCCAAATGGAGTTATCTCCCGGCAATTATCTTGGGCCCACCTGAAGCATCCAACCCACCTGACTCACGCCTCAAAACCACTCTTATTGCCTCTTGATATAGACCTCATTATTATTCACTTTAGACCTGTACCTGAAGTAGATTTGCCATGCCAAAACAACTCTTATTACCTCTTGATTTAAAGTCCATTTTCCAATACTCTTCTCATTTGCACCTGAAGTGTGTAGCCAGAGAGAGCACACGACTAACAACCTTATCCTAACGTGACATAGAAGCCATTTTACTATGTTACTTTGCCTCTCTCATCACGCTCAGCTGGAGAGCAAACTGTCCTTATGAATATATGTAATAAGGGTAAATATTGAATGAGGGTGACGGCTTTAGATCTCAAGCAAATTTAGGCTTTGTAGAGAGGGTACATAGAGGTGAAAATTATGTGATTTAGGCTGACATATGGACCATCTCGCCCCACCTGGTCATCCCAGTGTTGCCAGCACAGGCTCTTGTCTCTCAGTGTTGCCATGGTTGAGATATTTCACTGACGTATATAATTCCAGATGTTATAATTGCCAATAATTGACAGAAATTCGATTATAATTTATTATAGTTAATGATGAAATAATCTGAATTATCTATGCAAGGTTTCGAACCACCTGGTGGGCGAAACTTGTACTAATACCGCATCTGTAGTTTCAACTCTATCTACTAAGTGGTTTTGAAGGGTCCACACGGGTTTATTTCTCCATTGTCTCGTTATTTTATCATATTTTAGAGGGGGAGGGGGGAGGGGCCCTGGGGGTGGTGAAGGGCTCTTCATTCGAGGAACAAGAGCTGTTTTCTTGGATAGAGTGTAATTATCTCCCATTATTTAGTCATTACGATCGTGTGTGTGTGTGTGTGTGTGTGTGTGTGTGTGTGTTTGTGTGTGTGTGTGTCTGTGTGTGTGTGTGTGTGTGTGTGTGTGTGTGTGTGTGTGTGTGTGTGTGTGTGTGTGTGTGTGTGTGTGTGTGTGTGTGTGTGTGTGCGTGTGTGTGTGTGTGTGTGTGTGTGTGTGTGTGTGTGTGTGTGTGTGTGTGTGTGTGTGTGTGTGTGTGTGTGTGTGTGTGTGTGTGTGTGTGTGTGTGTTCTGTGGTGTGTGTGTGTGTGTGTGTGTGTGTGTGTGTGTGTGTGTGTGTGTGTGTGTGGTGTGTGTGTGTGTGTGTGTGTGTGTGTGTGTGTGTGTGTGTGTGTGTGTGTGTGTGTGTGTGCGTGTACTCACCTATTTGTACTCACCTATTTGTGGTTGCAGGGGTCGAGTCACAGCTCCTGGCCCCGCCTCTTCGCTGATTGCTACTAGGTCCTCTCTCTCCCTGCCCCATGAGCTCTATCATACCTCGCCTTAAAACTATGTATGGTTCCTGCCTCCACCACATCACTTTCTAGGCTATTCCATGGCCTGACTACTCTATGACTGAAGAAATACTTCCTAACATCCCTTTGATTCATCTGAGTCTTCAACTTCCAATTGTGACCTCTTGTGTCTGTGTCCCATCTCTGGAACATCCCGTCTTTGTCCACCTCGTCTATTCCGCGCAGTATTTTATATGTCGTTATCATGTCTCCCCTGACCCTCCTGGCCTCCAGTGTCGTCAGGCCGATTTCCCTCAACCTTTCTTCATAGGACAATCCCCGTAGCTCTGGGACTAGTCTTGTTGCAAACCTTTGCACTTTCTCTAATTTCTTGACGTGCTTGACTAGGTGTGGATTCCAAACTGGTGCTGCATACTCCAGTATGGGCCTGACGTAGATGGTGTACAGAGTCTTAAACGAATCCTTACTGAGGTATCGGAACGCTATCCGTAGGTTTGCCAGGCGCCCGTATGCTGCAGCAGTTATCTGATTGATGTGCGCCTCAGGAGATATGCTCGGTGTTATACTCACCCCCAGATCTTTTTCCTTTAGTGAGGTTTGCAGTCTTTGGCCATCTAAACTATATTGTGTCTGCGGTCTTCTTTGCCCTTCCCCAATCTTCATGACTTTGCATTTGGCAGGGTTAAATTCAAGGAGCCAGTTGCTGGACCAGGCTTGTAGCCTGTCCAGATCTCTTTGTAGTCCTGCCTGATCCTCGTCCGATTCGATTCTTCTCATTAACTTCACATCGTCTGCAAACAAGGACACTTCTGAGTCTATCCCTTCCGTTATGTCGTTCACGTATACCAAGAACAGCACAGGTCCTAGGACTGACCCCTGTGGAACCCCGCTTGTCACAGGCGCCCACTCTGACACCTCGTCGCGTACCATGACTCGTTGTTTCCTCCCTGTCAGATATTCTCTGATCCATTGCAGTGCCTTTCCTGTTATGTGTGCCTGGTCCTCTAGCTTTTGCAGTAACCTCTTGTGAGGAACTGTGTCGAAAGCCTTCTTGCAGTCCAAAAATACGCAGTCGATCCACCCCTCTCTCTCTTGTCTTACTTCTGTCACCTTGTCATAAAACTCTAGTAGGTTTGTGACACAGGATTTTCCTTCCCTGAAACCGTGCTGGTTGTCAATTATACACTTGTTTCTTTCCAGGTGCCCCACCACTCTCCTCCTGATGATCTTCTCCATGACCTTGCATACTATACACGTTAGAGATACAGGCCTGTAGTTTAGTGCCTCATGTCTGTCTCCCTTTTTAAAAATTGGGACTACATTTGCCATTTTCCATACCTCAGGGAGTTGCCCAGTTTCAAATGATGTGTTGAAGATCTTTGTTAATGGCTCACACAATATCTCTGCTCCCTCTTTAAGGACCCATGGAGAGATGTTGTCTGGTCCCACCGCCTTTGAGGTGTCAAGTTCGCATAGCAGCTTCTTCACCTCCTCCTTGGTTATATGTACCTCATCCAGCACTTGCTGGTGTGCCCCCCTGTTCTGATTTCTTGGAGTCCTACTGGTTTCCACTGTAAATACCTCTTTAAATCTTGTGTTGAGCTCCTGACATACCTCTCGGTCGTTTCTTGTGAATTCCCCATCACCCTTCCTCAGTCTGATTACCTGGTCCTTGACTGTTGTTTTCCTCCTGATGTGGCTGTACAACAGCTTCGGGTCAGTCTTTACTTTTGATGCTATGTCATTTTCATATTGTCTCTGAGCCTCCCTTCTTATCTGTGCATATTCGTTTCTGGCTCTTCGGCTGATTTCTTTATTTTCCTGAGTTCTCTGTCTTCTGTACCTTTTCCATTCTCTATTACACCTAGTTTTTGCCTCCCTACACCTTTGGGTGAACCAAGGACTCGTTCTGTTCTTCCCATTATTTCTGTTTCCCTTGGGAACAAACCTCTCCTCTGCCTCCTTGCATTTTGTTGCTACATAGTCCATCATTTCTTGTACTGGTTTTCCTGTCAGTTCCCTCTCCCACTGAATGTCTTGAAGGAAGTTCCTCATGCCTGAGTAGTTCCCCCTTTTGTAGTTTGGTTTTTCCCAGCCTATTCCTGCTACTCTCTCCACTTGGAGCTCAACTATGTAGTCGAAGCACAGAACCACATGATCACTAGCTCCCAGGGGCCTTTCATACATGATACCCTCGATGTCCGAACTACTCATGGTGAATACAAGGTCCAACCTTGCTGGTTCATCCTCTCCTCTCTCTCTGGTAGTGTCTCTAACATGTTGATGCATGAGGTTCTCCAGTACCACATCCATCATCTTGGCTCTCCATGTTTCGGGACCCCCATGGGGCTCCAGGTTTTCCCAGTCAATCTCCTTGTGATTGAAATCACCCACAACTAGTAACTTTGCTCCCCCCATGTGTGCTCTCCTGGCCACCTCGGCTAGTGTGTTGATCATTGCTCTGTTGCTCTCATCGTATTCTTCTCTTGGCCTCCTGCAGTTCTGTGGTGGGTTGTACATTACTGCAATTATCACCTTATGTCCCTCAGACTGGATTGTTCCTACTAAGTAGTCCCTTTCGCCCATGCCATCCATTCCTTCCATTTTCTCAAAACCCCACTGGTTTTTAATGAGCAGTGCAACTCCTCCTCCCCCTCTCCTCCCTCTGTCTTTCCTGAAGATTTGATATCCCGATGGAAAGATTGAATCTGTTATTATTCTGGTGAGTTTTGTTTCTGTGAGTGCTATTATGTCTGGGGATGTCTCTTTGATTCTTTCGTGCCACTCCTCATACTTGTTTGTTATTCCATCTGCATTTGTATACCACACCTTCAACTTCTTTTCTGAGACTGTAGTCTGGGAAGTATATTGGGGTTGGGGAAGTGGGAGACCTGGTAAGGAACTATGGGTTGTTGCTGTGGGGGTGAAGTTTGTAATGTAGTGGGTGGGGGCATTGGATGTGGCATGGGTGTTTTGATTTAGAGTGTTTGGTTGCACTGGGGTTGACCTGGTTGGGAGGCTTCTATAGAAAGTTGTGAGGGAGGCTGTATTAGATCTTCTTCCTGGGTCTGGGATCTCCTGTCTGTCTTCTCCATCCCCTCTCTTTCCTCCTTTCGCCTTTGTACCATCTCTCTCAGTTTCTTCCTTTCTTCTTGTGTTCTGTCGCGGTCGAGATACACCCTCCTGTATGCCGTCATGTCCCTTAATCGTGCTTTCTCCTGCAGTATCCTGGTCCGAGTTGCTTCTGCCTTGAAGGTCACTCTCACTGGCCGGGTTCTTTTTTTTACAAACCCCCCTATTCTCCGAAAATTTTCCAGCTGGGTCATATCGTCTTCTCCTATTGCTTTCATGATGCTTTCAATTGCTTTTTTTTCCCCTTGTTTTCTTGCTTCATATGTTTCCCCTTCGACTTCCTGGAGCCCATACACAAAGACTGACCTCACCCTTTCATTCTCCCACTGCATATCCCTGTGTATCCCCTCATTTAATTTGGTTTCCTCCACTGCAGCTTTCCTTTCATCAGTTTCACTGGCTAATGTACTTGGGCTCAGTGGCCTGTCATTTTCCCTTCTCGGCTTTCCTTGGGCTCTGTTGTTGTCTGTTAGGGCCTCCACATAAAGCTTAGCTCTTTCATTTGCTACAGTCTCCTCTGATAGAGCATCTCCATGCAGTTGTGCCCCTTC